>NW_007578506.1:0-291244 GCF_000690725.1 Stegastes partitus | reverse complement strand
TCATTATTTCAGATAGCCCTTGAACGCACCATAACATCTGCCAGGGGCACGGACGCGCCTGGGACGCTCCTGTGATGCAGGCAGGACCCGCCCTCCTCCTCCTGCACTTGTCAAAGGCCACTGCTCGCAAATTACATCACAGTTGCGCCCACAGACGCACACGCAAATGACACCGGGACACCCTGTCTCCTAAACAAAAAGAAACCGCTTTGCATTTTGTTTAACAAAAAATTCACTTTTCACTATTAGATGCAACGATGCTTCCTTTCAAGAGAACTTTTGAGAGCGAAAAACACCAGCTGCAGGAGCTCAACAGCAGACTTTCCCAGTATCTGTCCAGGACCAAGCAGCTGGAGCAAGAAAATGCGCATCTCATCGCTGAGATCAATAAACTCAGACAGGTGAGGACCGCCGATCGGCAACCGAACTACAAAACCGAGATGCAGGATCTGCGGAGAATGGTGGGGCAGCTGTCGTTCGAGAAGTCCCAGGCGGAGATGGAGAGGGAGAAGCTATGGCGGGAGTTGCAGATGGTCCAGTCTCTGCGCAGCGAGCAGACCGACGTGTGCAGGGACATCAGCGGCGAGCTCCAGGGCTGCGAGAAGGAGCTCCAGCACGCCCACAAGACCAACCACGAGCTCCAGCAGCGACTGGTTCAACTGGAGAACGAGTACAAACGCTTAGAGGACGCGCACAGGCAAGAAATGCACCAACTCCGGCATCAGGTGGAGTCCCGGGTGGTTCCCATCATCACGCAAACTTATCGCGGCCCCCCGGCGGTCTCCGTGGAAGAGGTGCAAGAGTACGCGAGGGGTCTGTCCGAAGGATGGATCGAGACCTTCGATATGTACCAGCAGAAGGTGGAGGAGATGGAGCAGTCGATTAAAGCGGACCAGGCCAGGCTGAGCGACCTGCAGAGGGAGAAGATGCTGTACGCGTGCGAGTTGGACAAAATGCGCAAAGAGGCGGAAAGACAGGGACAGATCCAAGTGCGTCTGGAGGAGCAGCTGATGAATATGCACGAGAAATTCCGTGTGGACTTCAATGACTATCAGGTGAGGACAAGTGAATTATGAAAGAGGAGAGGAGAGGAAGTGTGAATTAATATTTCAAAGAGGCTGAAGTGAAGTCAGAGATTTTGTATTTTCCCCTCACGTGTTATAAGTATAGAAAATAATCAGAAAAATAGAGTCAGATTAATCTCCTTTTTATTCCAGTGAGCCACAGGAGCAGGGAGAGGCTAGTCCCTCTGCCCCTGCCACACCCACTGCCCCTTAAAGGCACTGATGCAGCTGCAGCACTCAATGGCTGCTGCAAATGAATAGTTAAGGATCAGGCTGATTCTGAAACCTAAAAAGCTTGCTCAAAAATGATAACACCCTCAAAATGTAGGTTAAGATTTATGTAGCATCCTCTATCTTTATGCTTTAAGTGCATCCCAACACATGTGATAGACTCTCCTCGGTACATAAAGGCATTACCAGCATGAAGTGGTGCCATAACTGTCCAAAGCATGGATCTCGCGTGCAACGTTTGACCTCAATATAAAAGGATTGAATAGCTCGACTAGCCGACCGGCATCCGACCTGCCCGGGACTTTATAGCTGCTAAATTACTCCAGCCACTTAAACCAATTAGCTGTCAGACTGACAAATCCTTATTAGCCTCCTAAAGATGGAGCAGCAAGTAAGACCGGTCAGATACAAATGACTATGCGGGCTGCACACTGCAGGGCCGATTTCTGTGTTGCAGCATCCAGCATGTTTCTCAGTTAGAGTACGTGTTGAAATTAAAATAATAGGATGTCAAATTTAACAGGAAAATGTAAACAGAAGGTGTTACTAATTGGTCAGGCCTGATTTTGCCATCGTTCTGCATAAGAGATTAAAAATTTAGGACACAACATGGGAAAAGAGCTGCTACAGCAATGCAGGCTGCAGTAAAAATTGTGGTTACAGACTTATGGTTAACAAGAGATTTGCATGATTGCTGTGTTTTTTGTTAAACTGCGTGGCTAAACAAGCAAAAAGACTCATAATGTACCCAATGGAATGACCACAGACTTGTAAAATTAAACCATGGGTGAAGTGAAAATTTGAAAATGTGATTTTTTTTGTCCTCCAGATGATTGTTGAGCAGCTGGAGCACGAGAGGAACGTCATGGCTGACACTATAGAAGAAAAGATGAGGGAGCATCAGCACCTTCTGCAGGTGAAGATGGATCTGGGCATGGAGGTGGCTGCTTACAGGTAATTGGTCTGTTCTTATGTTGTCCATCGTATAGTAAAAACAAATTAATTATTTAAAGCATCACTTTGAGTAGAAAAGGCCCTTTCCCAACTTGTCAGCTCACATTCATATGTCCCAGTAACCTCTGACCGTGCAAGTGACGGGACGCTAAAACCAAAACAGCAACATGGAATTCATCAATCTTTCATTTTTGCTCTTTAAACCAGTGCTTTTCTGAGATGTTGAAATGCCTTCTATGACAGAAGGATATGAAAAGTGAGGGTTTGGTGCCAGGAAGAAAAGCAGCTCAACACTTTTTGTAAAGTTGATTTAAATGTCCAACACGATGAATATCCATTTTATTATGAAGCCACTTACTACTGTCATTCCTTAAGCCACCACATCAACTAGATGAATCCTCCCCAGCTTTACAAGTCAATCAGAATTTTATGCAGATTCTACGTAGAAGTAGTAGATGTTGAGCAAAAAAAAGGTGCATAATCCTGCCTTCCAGGTAAGCCATTTAGAATAAGCAGCTGTCTTGCTGGGCTAATTTACATGTTTTTCTGTTTCTGTTGTCAGACAACTGGATGAGTATGATATAGTAATAAGGCTACATGTCAACCAGCTTCAGAGCAATTTCTAAGCTGCTGCTCTGCAACTAAACTACTTAATTTATAACCTGAACATTTTCTGACAAACTGACCGCACACATGAGTTAAAAACAACAACTGTGCTGTAAATTTGTCGATATTTCCATGTAAAATGTTCACTCAGACACAAAGTCCTGGCCATATACACTCATTCACATCTGTGTGGGCTGCTTTATGGTCAGCTGTTTTGTTCTGCGCTGTCAGTCACGGAGGCAGAGAGAGTCTTCTTCCTGAAGGGGGTGTGGACAGCAGCAGTTTTTAAAGCTATTGACGCTGGAATAGTTTGTTTGGAACAGGGCTAAAACCAGAGCTTATACAGTAATGGCGAAATGGACCATCTTTGTAGTATTTGAGCTGAAAAATTGAAGAACATATTCTAGGGACATATGAGACATTTAATTGATTTGTTTAATAAAAGGGGCACAATATGGGACCTTTAAATGTTGGTGTGAGTGTCACAAATTTAGCCACTGACAACATTTAAGTTGAACAAACAAGTGATAGAAGCTGGGGTAGGATTTCTATAAAAGCAAGTATGAGAGCATATAAAAATACAACCTGTATGTAAATATATGGCTCTACGTAGTAAGCTTTTTCTTTTGTGAATTTGAAAAGACGGCTAAACTTCAAAAGGTTTTTTGCTCTTTCTTCAGAGACAATTCCATGCTTTCAAGAACAGACTACTGCTAAACCAGGCCCTCTCTTCCTGAAGTTACTCCTAACTTAATTAGTGATGTCATCATTTCACATTAGGATAAATCAGCTGCTCACTTCCTCCTGGTCTTGGCACTAAGTGCTCTTATCCAAGAACTCCACCCGTGGTTAAATCAACTGAAAATGATTATCTGACATATACTGTCATTAATGCTACACAAACTGTACGTACATCTTTGGTAAAAAGTTGTTAAAACTTTTTTCTGTGATTTGTCTCGATGAAGCAAAATTAATTATAGATGGCATATCTTATCCAATTATAGCATAGTACATCTAGTCTTCATGCACATAACATGACCGGATCACACACGGGGGACACACTAACGGACTATTTTTACTGAAAGTCAAGGCTATTTATAAAGCAGTTAATATGCAGTATTTTCACATTTGAAGGTTACGTCTTTGGAGTTACCGTTGTTATGTCATAACCTCGTGCCTCATACTACACAGCATTTTAACCGTCTTCAGCAGAGTTGTTGGTTGATACCTTAATTTTATTGAAGTTCTTCAGACGACTAGCCACTCCAGTGTGCCTCTATGTATTCTCTACAGGCACATCTGGTTTGTTTTGAATGTTTTAAATAGACAGAATGCTCGCTGAGAGACGTGACGGCGGCATGTGTTTTTCGCACGTGTCACGAGTCAGCTTTTGCTTTAGGATTCATTGCTACGTGTGGTCAGCCCCGCATTGTAGTCGTTATTTTTAGGTCAGTCTTTCGGAAGGCACTCTCCAGAGAGGTTGTTCTTTTTTGTGGCACTTGTTGGCTGTTATAATCTTGTTGAAGCATGGCCAAGGAAAGGTGAGCTGTTTAAACTGATTCCAGCAGTATTTACAAAAGTATTTATTAGATGACTGCAGCTTGTTATGATTTTGATGATTACTACCCTATATGGCCAGGTCCTGGATTCATACCGTCTTGTAAGCCTGTTGAGTTTAGTTTGAGAGGGTTGAAATGGCAGAGCTGAATGAAGTACACCGTCTTGTGAGGTATTTATCTTTGATTTCTTTTAGTGACTGCATGTGAAAATATTCTGTTACAACATGGGGATAGCCTTTGATTTATTGTGCCTTATTTTCCCTCGTCTTCAGAGGTATTTAGTCTTGTCTCTTTTCTCTGTTTAGGGCTCTCCTGGAAGGTGAGCGGGTAGGTCTGCAAGATGCGCAAAGGAGGGGGAATCAACATCAGAGAGAAAGAATAATAGGTACTGTACTGAAAAGTGTTTCTCTGTTATTTTTATAAATACAACGATCACCAGATAACATTAGATCTATCTGGATAAATAAGAATTTGTTCTGCTATTATTATGAAACATTCCAATTTGTCATTAATTATTTATGCTAACTACTTCTCAGATATCAAGATGCCTTCCCAACCCTACACTCCAAGAGCTTCCACCTTAACCACCAGACAACATACGGACATAAGGTACTCACCACCAATATCAAGCCTGGGAAGATCCCCTGTGTCTCTCTCTGGGTCCAGAAGTCCTTCCAGGGTCATCCCTATTTCAGTTGCAGAGAGAACTCGCCATCAGAGTCCGACATCCAGAAGGGACATGATCTCATTCAACAAAGCTCGGGCTGCCGCTTCGGCCCCTGCTACCACCACCAAAGATACACAAATAGGCCAAAGAGAAAAGCAAATGAGTCAAAATGTGCAGAAAACAAAAGCAGAGGACAAAACTGTGAAAGTCAAACAGGTAGAGAGCCAAATCGGTCCAGTAAAGTCTTCAACAGTAGAGACCAAATCAGTAAAAGTGGTGTCATCACCAATGATGAACCTCGAACGCACGAAAACTGAGACAGAGAGCAAAAAGCACGTGTCAGGTGAAAAAGTGAAAGGCAGCGTTTATGACGAGTCCAAGGACAAAGAGAGAACAGAGTCTACAATAGGTCCAACTGAGAAAAAGATATTAGACTCTGTGTCTGTAGAAGAGATAATTGAGAAAGTGATCAAACCAGCAGGTTTAGACGCTAAGGTCTGCTCATCAGGAGAGTCGAAGGTCAGATACCATGTGGAGAAAACCGAGCAAGAGGACGGCACAACTAAGACACAGATTGTGCTGGAGTCCAAGGTGGAGGAAGAGCTGGATGTTTCAGAGGACTCTGCCCTGGAGGACCTACTGAGCCAAGGTGTGAAGAAGGTCTCACTGGAGGACATCAAGGATACAGCAACAGGAAGCATGATCAAGAATCTGTTGAGTGGCTTGCAGGGAGGAGAAAGCCTAGAAAATAAGTCTGTCAATGTGGAAATCATTGAGGAGCCTGTGGAGTCTCACAGTGATGAGGAGCTTGAGGTTGAACAGAAGTCCAGATCTAGTTTTTATGAACCTTCGACGTATTTCCAAATCGAAGAGCTAGAAAATGTCTCTCATGACACTCAGAGGGGCGATGATGATGATGATGCCATGAAATCCTTCATGACCGGCACAGACCGCTCCAGGGGTGGATATGTACAAGTCGAAGAGGTCTCCAGAGAGAGTGAACCCTCACATTTCTCCCATGACCAAGATTCTCATGAGTATTTTGTCTCCACACCAGATGACAATCTTTCTGAACCCGAGGAGGGGGTTGGGATAACTTCATACGGCCATTATGGCATTGTAGATGACCTGTCAGATGAGAGGTATTATCAAGATGAAAGTCTGCCCCAGAAAAGAGTGATTGTAGAGGAAAGTGATGAATACAAGTTCACGTCGGGAGATCGCCTGTTTGCCAAAGAGAGTTTTCCGGAGTGCATCATTGAAGAAGAAGTTCGTGTTTCACCTATCGTGCAGGAGTCGGTGCTTGAGTTCCTGAGAGAGGACTCTTTGGAGCCCAAAGACCAGCTGAAGGGGGCTCTTGAGAAGCTCCAAAGCTCCGTGTCAGGTCCACTGAGAGAGGAGTTGGCTTTCCTCACAAAAGTGAGCAGTGAAAGTGGACAGAATGTGGCCGTCGATGTCAAAAAAGTTCAACAGTCAACTGACAACGGAACCATGACCATAGTCGCAGAGCTAAATGTCTCTCAAAGCCTGGAAGAGTCTGGACTGCTGGAGGCAGGAGATGATCTGTCTGAAGACCAGATCATGGCAGCTCTCAGATCCTCTAACCTAGGGCTGGAGAAAGCCTTCCAGGGTGGGGCAGGAGGAGGGTACAGCATCCGAGTTGTTGAAGAAGATGATGATGATGATGCTCAGGGTGGGGGTTTTGGCGTCTTCAGCAGTGAAGGAGAATCTGCGTCTGAAATCACTCAGAAATACGTTAAACTGGGACAAGCAGAGAAGCCCTTCACCTTCCAGATGGACGTACAGGGCAGCCATGCTGAGGCCACCGCAGAGCCAGAGCTGCAGTCGCACATCTTGGAGACCCCTGTGAAGATTTCTCAAGAGAAAAGAATCGCAACAATTTACCTTGAAAACCCCTCAGAAGATTGAGAATGAAATAAGTCAGAAATATTTTCAAACTCAACTATTGCCAATGTATGACTGTATGTTGAAGTGCACATACAAGAGCTGTCCCAATGCTGCAGTCCACACACTGTAAGAATGCTGTCATTTCTGCAGTCGCACATATCGAAGTGATTTTGGTGTGCTCTTTTACTATACTTAAAGTTTGCTGCCTAAAGCTTGGAGTAACATTGGAGCAAAATGCAGCTATTTAGTTAAAATTACCAGAATAATATAGCCTTTGGTATTGATTGCGGCAGTGCTAAAAATACTAGATACTAACTAGTAAGGACTAGATGTACTTGCACTTAAAACATCAACGTATTGTAGCTGTTTTTTATGCTCGGCAATACTGATGTGTGTTGCGCTAGTATGTTTAACCTTTTCATAGCTACCTGGTTATCTTCTAATAGCTTTGTTTATTCTCTTTAGAGCCCTCTATTTTTGTACTAACCTGTGCTGGACAGCTTTAACAGCCACATTCTGCAGTTTACAGCACACCATCAACCAGGCCATCGCTTCACGGCTGTATTTGCCGTGATGCTGAGTCCTCGGTCAACATTTAATGTAGATCAACAGGGGACACTTGGAGGCATGAGGTGCTGTTCCATTAGCAGACTGAGGCTATAATTTTCCTTGTGTCTTGGGCACCTCTACAAAATGGAATGTTGTTAGTACTTATTAGATCAAGGAACACGGTGGTTTGTTTTGAGAAGTAGTCACTAACATGTACAGAACAGAGTGATGCTATAGTATAGTGGGAGTGATATAAACAAGATGTCTTTTGACATTTGTCTTAAGAAGCTTTTAACTAGTTGTGGCACTTAAAAGGGATTGTCTGGAATTTTTATTTACTCACTCAACTAATGGCACAATCTGAAAAGGAATCAGCGATATTTTAATCAACTTGGAGTTATATGATCAGCGCAATTTGTGAGCGACATGTTTCTATTAAATGTATGTTTACATGGTGTGTACCAATGCCATACATTTCTCTATTACCAAAAGTAAACATGATTTGGTCTGAACATGTAATTGTGCGTTAAAATTTCTAAATTATGGATTGTATCATTTAGAATTCCACATATTTCTGTCAAGCAATATTTGGAATCTGACTGAATTAAGACGGTCCAGTAATTGTGAAAATAGAATCACATCCGGTTGTGATGTAAGTTGAGTTTGGCACGTCTTTGGCTCGTCCACGCTTGTTGGCCATCACAGAGTTGGCTTGAAGGATTCACCTTTGCTCTGACCTAAGAGTGTGTTTATGACTGCGACTATTTTTGGATCATCAGCTTAGTGGCATTGAGTGTTCACTGGGGTTTGTTGTGTTGTGTACTAGTTGTAGAGGCAGAAATGGAACACTATGGTTACACGATATGTTTTGGACATTTTCTCTTAATGGCTTTATAACTTAGACTTTGTAACTACTGAGAAACATCTATGCAGACTTGGCATTGTGTTAAAAATGCATAAATGCAATATTTAGCAAAAAAAATGCTGTGCTTTTCTAAATGTATTCATTTGAAGTAATCAGAAATCTACAGACAGAACCTGGAACTCAAAGGATTTGTTGCATTTAAGTGCCCAGATATAGCCGTTTTCCATAAATTTTCTTACCAGCAGACAATTTAAACACAAACACTATTACATCAGTGCACTTAAACTGTATCTTTATATGTATGTACACAGTGTAATCTGGATACTATGTGCCATTTCATAGCATGAACAAATTGTACACATAAGCATACAGAAAATTTATGGATCTCTTAAAAAACTGTTTGAGTCAGTGATCAATGAATGTGGAATGGACAGACCAACATCAATGTTTTTATTGACATTATGATTTGTATTGAACAAATGACAGTTTGCTTTGGTTGACACTGGTTCCAGCCCCTACTAAAATGAATTAATATCTTAACATCATTAAAACATATTGTGGGCATGTTTTGTGTGAGTATTTCTTTAAGGCTATCTTATTTTACATGATGTACAAAATGACAAAAAAAAAAGTCAGCATAGTTGACATAATGAGCAATTCAAACTGATTTTAGGCAGTGGCAGTTATCTGCATAATCATGATGGATACGTTTCACAAAAAACAGTCTATCAGTAGTTCTTGGCACATCTTTAACATAGTTTTAGTGACAAAAAAAAAAGAAAAGATAATTTATGAGTCAGACATAGAGTGTTCATTGTTACCACTGGATGGTACAAGTGGAAAGGTGTGAGGTATTGTTTTCCTTCTACCTTGCCTCTGCAGTCTCTCAGCCACTTCTGGTGTCCTGAAAAACAGACAGTACATGGTTGAATCGATAAAACATGGGCTGCATTCTCACACAAGTCTGTTATTTCACTGACATGCTGAAACTTTATCAAGCTACTAAAATAAAACTGTTTATTGGCAATTTATTATCAGGAGAGTGAAATGTCTTCATAGAAAGTACACTTTAATTAACTATAAATATAACTCCATGTTGTGCAGAGTTACCGAGCAAGCATGTCCACAGCTTTCTGCATGGCTCTCGTCTTCTTGTGCTGAGGACCACACAACAAACTCTGGATCTTCAGGCACTACAATTAAAAAAGAGAGAGTGGTCAGTGAAAAATGAGAGGGGCAACTCATACTCAGAGGGGAAGCAACACTTCCTAGCAACATGTGAATGCACTAAACATACCAAAAATAACCACTGTAGCTGTCCAAGGTTTATATAACACCTGCGCTGTCCACTCGGAGCATCAAATCAACGAGGGGGGATCTCCGAGATTTATTGCAAGGACTCTAAACCAACACCCCAGGAATCTGAGGGGTAGGTAACATACTAAGACTCAGCCTGAGTCATTTTCCGTCCTGTATTTAGTTTAATTTAATCAAATTACAGAAATGAGCAAAGATTGCTTAGCTCTATGATGTAAGAAAATATTACTTGGTTTAAACTCCAGAAACGTCAGAACATTTAACAGTAAACACATGTATAAGATTGCACAACGTGCACACAGAGAGTGACAGTGACGTAACCGATATGATAAAAGCCTGCCAGCTATTTCTGCAATCATCAGAAATAGCAAGATGTGAAGGGAACTTTGTAAAAGCTGGGGAATAGGGAGTGAAAAGCTTCCCTCTTCACCGGGGAAAGTAAAACACTGGTAATCTGGAACAGATCCATCTGGCCTCTTGGATGTTTTCACTGTTGCTAAGGTTGATGTAATGGAAGGCCCTTTTTTCAGGAGTACTTCACAGGAAAGGGGGAATGTCAAATGTCTGTGAGGGTACCATTGTTCTCTTTGTTTTTAGTAGCTCTTGTGCACTGTATCTACTGTACAAACCAGTTTTCCAATGGAAAAGCAAAAGTTACTCAATCATAGAGCAACTGGTGTCATGATGACAGCCATAAAAAAAAAAAAAAAAACGCTCCGGATATATCTGCTCTGTGTCAGTGCACTTTTAAAAAAGGTTACTCGTCGTACGTGGTGCAGAGAGAGTGAGCCCTGATGGACCCTGTCATACTTGAACCCCCTCTGCACTCAGATAGCAATAACAACACAACACAACATAGCAACCAGGCTCCTTTATTTACAGGCATGTCATTACTCGTATGGAGCAAGCCCCCTTTTGTGGTGTCGATCAGTATGTTTAGTTGATGGCAGAAGTGATCTCATGTGGCAAATGTGCAGTCAAACAGCGATTAGAAAACAAAAACAGTACGTTACGTAAGGAAAGAAGTCAAACAGTAATAACTATAAAGGAGAAACATGGTTAGATTAACTTAAAGGCTGCTGGTTATTCACTGCCTGTGTGCTGAAAGATAGGAAAATGCCACTTTTGTTTCAAAGGACATAATGACCTACTAAACTAATTGGGGTCAGTGTCCCTTTAATTGACAGCAGTTAGCAAACTGCCATTCTCGTTCCAAAGTTGTGTTGCCCATCTGTCAGGCTCCATCCAGACTGAAGAAACACAAAGTCACTGTGTGTGATATTTTACACCAGGGAGGGTGGCTGTGCACACTGCACCCTTCCAAGATTAGCATGCGACTCTGATAACACTAAGCTCAAGAGAGACGGTGGAAATAGCTCATCACAAAATGAAAGGGGCTCTTTATGTATATTCTCAACAGTCTTCTCACCCTCTAACTGGTGTAAGTGGCCACACCTGCTGACTCCTGGCCCTTTAATAAACATTCCCAAAGGGTTTGGCAGGGACAATGTCACGTTCGATGCCAGCAGCTAGCATAACTCCTATGAGGTGGTAACCAAGAAAAACACTATGTTTGCTGTTCGTGTTCGGTAACATACCTTTGTCATTGTCCTGTGAGCCTGGTTCATCTTGCCTTCAGTCATCTCCACACTTCCAATGAGCTGAAGGGTGTCTGCTACTTCAGCACTCAACTCACCAAATGCAGATCTTTTAGAATCAAGAGAGGCTCTCTGGATCCCCACACACTTCTGCAATGGTACATTAAAAATATATAAATCTCTTCGCAGCCGCAGAAAAAGCCACATACGGCACATAGAAACAACCACTCAACAATGACAAACTCTGAGGTAGTGTTTCCGTGGTGCTGCTCTATGGAGAAAATGAGTAAGAATAGTGACAATCTCAGCGTGTTGCCTGAACAAAAGTATGAGATGTCTATAATATTGTGGACATAAAGGAACTCTTAATTGTTTGTAATCGTTTGACTGGTATTAAAAACCGTTAGTTGGTGAATGTGTGTCACCTCTTGCTCTCCATTCATTAGGAGAAAGCGACAGAAGTCGTCCTGGACAGCAAGAAAGGCTGGATCCTGTGGACCGACACAATTCTTGTATGTGCTTAGACTCTGCTCAAAGTAATGACCTGCAGCGTCTACAGCAGCATGGGGAAAAACAAAAATGATGCATATTAACTTAAATTGCGGCAATAATTTCATAAAAGAACTGATTCTGAAATTGTATTACATTACATAATTTTCCACATAAATCCTTGTCATTTTCAGTTTCCAGATGTTACGATTTCCATAGCAACCAAGGAGTGTACATTAGCCTTGAGTTTTTTGACAGGACTGAAGTTGAACATGTCTTCAAAAAGACTATTATAAGGCTAGTTTCCATAACACCATCTTAAAGAATTTGACATATAAGAAGACAATGGGATATTCAAATCCTAATTAACCCCTTGTGCATGTTGCTCAGGCCAAGCCTGTTTATGTGAATAGACTCACCATTGTGATGGGGCTCTGCTGCAGCAGAAAGGATGAGGGCCAGGCTGTGGGAGATCTGAGCCCCCTCGAGCTCCTCTGGGCTGTGACTCATAGCAATGGAATGAGCCTAGCAGAAACAACAATGTGAAATAAGACAGATCACGTACCCCCAAGTAAGAGGTGTAGCAAGATTACCTAATAAAACAGCTTGGCACCGTCTTAAAGAAGGTCTCGCATGTTTGTGTATGTTGTACAGAAGAGTTGTTTGTGTGAAAGTGGTCTAAGTGATATGCTTCTTGCCTTGGAAAGAAGCTCTATGGCTCGGTCCAAATGACCTCTGTCCTGTTCGATGGCTGCCATGTCCTTATAGACAGAGCAAGTCTCTTCTGGCTTACAACAATCCTTTAGCAATTGCAGAGACTTCTCACACTGGCTCAAGGCCGCCTCTGGTCTGCTCTGTCTCTTATAGACCCTATAGAGCAGAAAGGACATAAAAACAGGGTTGGCTGTTAAAGACAAAAAGGGAAACATAATGATGTCACCTGAATGTTTTTCAGTGTTCTCTTGGGTCTTCATATGTTTACAACCTCTCTATAATTTTGCCATTGTGATTCTAAATGCTGAAAATTTACTATGATGCCTTATTCTGTCAACAAAACATGGGCTGCATGTTTTAATCCATCATAGAAGAATCCATCTTCTGATTACTGAGGTTTCTTCTGTTTACTGGGGGTCAAAATAAATTGACAGCAACCAATTTAGCCTTGTGCACAATCCTATAGTGGACTAGAATATACTGAAACCATAAAAATAATCTAAAATAGTCTGATTAAAATGTAATCCTAAATTTTGTCTTTATTTATTGACAGTACAGTATATAACCATACACCTGCTACTTCAATGCTATGAGCCTGTTTCTTGTTACTGAAGTAATTGCTTTGTGTCTAGCCAAACTGAGGCCTTGCAGAGAGGGAAAGACTTTGGCTGATGGCTGCAGTTAAAGGCTGGTGCAGTGCAGACTATAATAGGGAAAAGTTGTTTTTCTAACTCTTTTTGGTTGCATCTATTCACAAGTCAATTTCCTCTGGGACTGGGGGTTAAACTGTTCTTAACCCCCTCAGTGTGTTTAAATTCCCATTCCAAGATGTCTAAATTAGGGGATGTTTCTGGAGTCTTGAAGCTGAATATCTAAGCATAGCACTTGAGAAAACAAGGATAGCTACAGCACATCTAAAACAATGTGTCACCCAATTGTGTACGTGTTCGTCCTCGGCTTCACGTGCTCTTTGCTCTTTCAAAAGCCAGTCTTTTCCTGTCATGCAGGGTAGAGATGCTTTGGCTACTACACAGCACGAGGGTGGAAGAGTGGATGGTTGCATTATCCACTGCAAGGACACGGGATCCATCACGCTGTGGCACTAACCATCTAATGGACTCTAAATTTAATTCAGCTCTCCAGTGAAGGGGGTGGCCTTTGTCAAAGGGCAAAATGCTCACTACTATAACGTCTGTCGCCACACTACTATCGCAAAATAGTACGGGAAACCCCTTTCAGAAGTCTGTCCACACTCTCCAGAGTATGCAGTGGTTGTATGTGGTGTTCTAAATGACAAGTCAGAATACACACCAAAGTCAGTCTGTGGTATCGTCCCATTTGACTTTAGGGTTTATCCAAGGTACCTTCCAGTATCATGAGTGAATCAAATGTTTTCACTTCGTTTGTGGGAACCAAAAAGAGCTGTTCAGTCTTACGTCGTGTTCACGTCTTTGGACCACATGAATTTGGGTATTTATGGCTCAGTGGATATGTGCCAGCAGCACAGGTTACAAAAACACGGTGAAGGCTCTTTTCTTCAATTTTCCCATGAATCTAAGATTATCCTTAACATGCCTTGATGGATAGTAGAATTGCCCCACCCATAAGTGTTCACTGGGCAGGCACTTCAGGTCCTTTTAGGGCAGCAGAGATGGCTGAAGCAGAGTTACATTCCAGCATGGCTCGAGTCCTACCATTCTGCCTGCATGGACAAACAGACACAATGCCTCTCTATCCTCTCATTCACTCTACATCCTTACGCACTTCCTGGTGGAACAGTAATATGCCACATCCCACTGAAATATACTCAGAGTCCACATTACTGGGAATTAATATAATTAAGGATTAGTAGATGTGTTGCCAAGCAAGCCACACAGCGCTCTTTTGTAAATGTTTCCAGAAAATGGTTGACGTAAGTTTGCTGGGCTCTCATTTGGAAAATGATACAGTAAGGCCAAGCCAAAATGAAAACAGAGGGACTAAAACACAACGATCGGCTTCAGCAAATCCATATGGTGCTTTAAACAGAAGGCATTTTAACTGATGGGGCTTTTTATTGAGTGCCTCAGGTAGATGTGGGTGAAAAAGAAAAATACTTTACTACCTGTTTAGTCTCAACCGTGGCCGTCTACGGCAGAATCCCTGCTGGTTTTATTTCAGTCAACTAATCAGAGACAATTTTACAGCTTGAATGAGGGGCGATTGAAAATAGCTACGTTTTTGAAAGGAAAACAACGAGAAACTGAATCCAAGCAAGACAGTACCACTGGGAATTAAAGGACAGTAGCTATGCTGCATGCACTGTACAGCTATTAGCCCACATATACATTAAGGACAGTGGAAGTAGAAGTACAGTACAAACTCTACTTGCACAAGCTGGTAAACAGAGCACACCCTTATATGATGCATGAACATGAAAATTAAGTTAACAGTGGAGAGATTTTTTATGAATTCATTATTCAATTACAGATCATATAAATCTGCAAACTAAATTTGCAGTTTTATATCAGCAGTCATAAGGAGGCAAAGAAAAGAAGTCATCTTATGAACGAACATGCACAACAATTTAAACCTCGCCATAAAGCTTTTGCCCCCCCCCCCGATAGAAATATTCCAACTGACTGATCACGAGTGCACACCTTGAGAGTGAATCTCAAACTGAGCAGAATGTTTGGACCAGGATCTATAGCTAGAGCTGAGCTTACTTCATTGTTCCAGGCTTTGGTGGGAACATTCCCCTCCATCACAACAGTGTTGACTGACAGAGCTTTAGACGCATGCCAAATTCTTAGTCATCACCTAACAAAAGAGATTTAGTAAGCTTACACACAAGCCAGAGTCTGCACATTTTTTCAATTACACACATCATGTCAACAAACTCTGACTCTCTGAAACAGATCAAGATGGCATAATTTACAAATTCCTATAGCTGTAGCTCACCTCACATCGGTGCTCTCGATTGGAAGTGAGAGCATTAACCGTTTACTGAGTCAAGACACATGCCGTTGATACCAAGTAGCCCTCTCACATACCAGGATTAACAAGATCAAAATAAACATGAAGACATTAGTGGGATGATATAAACGCAGGCAAGACTATATTTTCTTTCCCAGTTGTGCCTCTAATTTCACCACCAGTGATTTAAGCTATGACAAGTGGATGCTATTTTGTAAACTCCAGAGTCACACAGTTCCCGTAACAGACTATTTATCAGTCTGTACTACACTTGATCTCTGTGTAGGTGTCACCTCCACAATCCTTTTAATTCTTTAATCTTTTACTCAGCACATAGTACTACGCTTCGGACCTCTGTTGTACAGTACCACCATCAGGTTACAATTGTATATTCTAAAATGGTAGAAAACAAATGAATGATAAATAAATGGAAGTTAATTTGACGTAACCAAACAAAGCAACTGACATTTAACACAGTAGCTAAGGGCTTATATACATACTGTCTCAAGGGGGCAGAGACATTTATAACTGAGGAGGAAGCTAAAGAAATGGAGGAACAAAAGCAGAAAGTTCATTTAGAAAATGCTTTAAAAGAGGACAAATCGCTCTGTTCCATCTGTGGCTCTGCTTCATCAGTGACTGATTGAATGGACATATAGCAACCCCACCCACCATGTCTGTAAGCATCATTACAAAACACCCGTGCCGAGCGCTGATTGGACTGGACAATAAAAGGGGAAATCCTGACTGGGGTAAGAGGCTGTTTTCAGTCAACATGGAATAATGGTGTTTACACTAGCGTATATAAGCCAGCAAAAATCCCCCTCTCTGGAAAAAACATTGCAAAAGGCAGATTTTCTGCAAATCTGTAGGAATATGTCGCCATCTTGTGGCCTTACTTAAATAAAGTTAAAGTATTGGATTAAAATGGGAGAGTTTTAGAAAAACTAATAGATATTGCTTAAACGTTCTCATGCTCCAGGCTGTACTCTGAATTCACACTGGAGAACCTAACCTGTTACTTTTTAATTTAGAATGGTGCAAAGTTATCTTTGTTAAGATTGAAGATAATATTGGAAGAAATTTCAGATTACAGCCTCTAATCTAATGTATATTTACCACCTTTAAATTTTAACCACATATTTGTTGTGCACTGTTGCAATATTTTTTCCCCCAACTACAGTACCTGCATAGACCAGTGGAGATTTCCAACTGAGTCTTTATCTTCTCTTCCTGGCTGATAACGGTGTGTTGATGAAGCTGCTCAAGGATATGTTCTGCCTCCAGGAAAGAGGATTCTGCCTCCTCCAAGGTTGACCAGTCAAGGACTTTTTCAGTTTTTTTTAAGCTGATATATGTTTTCAATCCTATACATTACTGCCAAACCAATCACGGAAAGGATATTTGTCTGTAAGTAGTGAAGCACCTCCTTGTGTGAGGTTTATGCTCAGGAGACATGTGAGAACCTCAGACTTTTCAGGTCTGCAGGAGGTGACGGAGGAGCAGAAAGGCAGCAGCTCTCTGGCCAGACTTGAGTGTTCCTGTGCCTGCAGTGCCCAGCCTAGAGGAACAGACAACACTGTTGACACACTGAATAACTGTCTGAACATTGACTTACTGTCCTATAAAAATACATATATATAATATTGTTTCTGTTTATTAGAAGAACAAGCACAAGCAAAAATGACTTGTCAGTAAAAAGCAGTGAAAAAAGTGTGTGTGTGTGTGTGTGTGTGTGTGTGTGTGTGTAATGGCCTCTAGTTCAACTTAAAAGTTTTTTTAATGCAAGGTAAGGCACTTACAAATTCTAAATGAGCATCTTTTAAGTATTACCTTTGAAATGGAAATATGCTTTAGCCAGCCTGGCGTGGGCCTGGGCTACTTTCAGGTGTCCCTCCCCGTATACTAGCCTTGTCAGAGCCACACAACGCACCAGGTCCTGGATGCAAGCATCAAACTGAACACATACAGTGAATGTTACTATCAGCTATCTTTATAGGCCACTGCACCATACAATTAAAAATTGTGCCAATAATACACACTCTGACTTTCAGTGCTACCCTCTATAATTCATCCAACTTGCCTTGTTAACTTTCCTTACAAATGTTATTGTTTTTTTTGTCCTGTTTCCTCCAAGCCATCCACTGGATCTAGCGTTTAAAATTTGAGGATTTATATTATTATATTATTTTGTATCAGTGCAAGTTTTTAAAAAAAAAACAAACAAACAAAAACTGTTTGGTCTGTTAGTGAGAAGCAACAAACCACTTGATAAAATCAGTTTGGATTTCAATTTTTTTAATGGAACTATCTATTGCAAAAGTTGTATTATCATTTACCATTTTCTGACATTGTAAAGACAAAATTTAAACATGTCAAAATCAAGACTATTCACTTGTGAGCACATTATATGAACATCAGTATCCTGAGTATGAACCAGATAAGATCTTATTCTGGTTTTGAGATTTTTAGATACACTAGCTGTATTATTTTGGTATAGCTGCCACAGTTACATATTCACATATCTTCCCAATGTCAGCTGGAACACAGTCCGGCCTCCTGCGACCCTCTGCAGGATAACCTGGTGATAGCTAATGAATGGATGGATGAATCCAAACTGAGGTGTCTTTGCAAATGATGATACCTGTTTGGACAGTGTGTCAAACACGACCTCAAACACTGCTTCTATACCTACCTTGCAGCTACAATACATCCATTTAGATCTATTTGATCTTAAGAATAGGTTTTTAATCATCTCATTATTGCATACAGGGATATGAATAATCAGTGTCTCATGTTCTACATCAATGTCATACCCCAAATGCAATCAAAACCCGAACAAGAATTAACAAAAGGACACTAATGTGCCTGCAAATGACCCCAGCAGTAATTATGAGTTGTAGCCTGGGGGTGTGCCTCCAGCATGTTTAGATTTATCAACCCTATTGCATCACCCCGTGAACAAGACCACAGTCTTCTGATGACAACTAATACTCATAACACTGCTTACAACCTGTGCTCACCTCCTGGTTGTTCTCACTGGCCTGAGCCCGGCTGTCAAAGTGTTTGAGCTTTTCTTCCGGAGGCATCATGATAAACTCCTTCCGAGCGCACCGAGTCCGTGAAGGGCTCTGGACGTCTGAACCACAGTCGGGAGACGCGTCCACAGCTCTGTGGGCGCTTCCCAGGCTTTCTGGGGATCTGCAGGTTCGGTGAGACGAGGTATGTCAACACAGAAAAGCTACACATACAACAACAAAAACACTTAATGGAGTAAATACAATCTTCGGAGCGCTAAGTTAGTATCAGAACCAGCGACATGTAGCAGCACCGGAGTGGAGCTGAACGTGTAGGTTTAAAAAAAAGGACACTTACTCGGTCGGAGACTCTGATGAATTAGGTCGCGTTTTAGTCATTGCTTGGTCTTCATCCATTTTCACAAAGTGTGGCAGGTTTGTGATTTAAACGTTACCGGAGCCATGGCGGCGGGTTGTGTTTCCGTGGTTACACTGCGCGTGCTACAGTTGCTAACCAGCCCACTGCCGCTCCTCCACGGTGTTTTACGGTAAAACAACAGAAAATACGACTTTAATTGAAACGCTAAAATGAAAGAAATTCAGCATGACAGTTACTCGAACCAGCCCGTTCAAGCCAAACTCTGTTGTAGGCTGATACTAAGATACTCTGCTACAGACTCCATCGCTGGAAAAGCTGTTTTTGAACGCACATTAGGAAGTGGGGCGCGTTCAAGAACCACACTGTTTGTAGAAAACGCGCATTCAAACATCGGTTGTAAATTAAAGGGTTTTTTTTCTTTCTGGTTGCACATGATGCTACAAATAGTTATGTCAGTAGGTGTTGACGTGGAAATAAAACTACAAAACGCTGTAAATGTGCCCCATGGTTACAAAAGGGTGCATCAATCAGCTATGTTTTAGAACTTAAAATAGAAAGCAATGGTGTTTATGTTCTTGTTAACAGATTTTACAGGCTTCTCCTGCATTTTGCATGATTAAAAATCCAAAAACAAATTAATAACTGTGGCCACAATGCCATATAGATAATTCAGTACAATTTCCAACTGTTATCCTTTATTTTCTCCTCTTTCCCCTCACCCTAACCAGGCGAAGCAGATGGGTTTCTCTCTACAGTGCCAATAAAAAGTATTCACCCAAAGCCCTTTTTTGGGTTTTCAACATTGATTATTGGTGAATTTAATCTGGCTTTTTCTTGGACAAGATTTTACCAAAAAAAAAAAAACTAATAATAATAATACTCTTGCATGTCAAGGGTATTTTTTGTAGAAAAGTGAGAACACGTTTCTACAAAGTAATGCCAATTAAATAAACATATACAATGCAAAAGAAGTGATTGCATAAGTGTTCTTTTATTTGGGAATTAATAGATGACATGATTATAATTTCAAGGAAGACCATGCTGTATTGCCTGAGCTTTAGGCCACATCTAAAAAAAAAAGGCGGGCACCTGTGTTAAAATCTACTTTAAAGTCCCTGATTGATTAAACCCATAAAAACTCATATCTGTCTGTCAGAGTAAAAAAAATTTAAACTTTAAAAAAAAAAAAAAAAAAGTTTATTCCCTGAAAACAATCCCTTCATGCCTTAAAATGACTTCGGTGTAACTCTGACCTCTTGCTTCTTCTAGTCTCTGCCTCTGTCCCTGCCAACCCACTGCAGCTCAAGCACAAGAAAACTGTAAGAAATACTCTTCACTACACAATGGCAAGTTATAATAGTGGAGTAATCCAGCCATACACGTTTAAATCAGAAACAGATTGTGCAAAAGAATAACGATACCCCACTCAACAAGTTCACTGGATCGGTTCATTAGGTCTGAATGGAACACTGACTGTCTGAATCCACGTGTTTTAAACTGTAATTGGTACACTGCAGTTTCAATGTGAAAATGCTCAGGCATGCTGTTGGCTTTGCTCATGTCTTAAAGCTTGTAAAAAGCACCACATGGACATGGTACAGAGTGCTTTTTAAAATGTGTATTCATTTTATTCGTATAATGTATATATTTTTATAGCTTCTCTTTTGCTGCATTTACTTTTTACCTATCTGTCTACCTTTACCTTCTGTTCTGTTCTGTTCTGTGTAAACAAGGTTATAAAAAGAAAAAAGAAACAAAAGCTTTTTGTTTAAGGGAAAGATTTCTAAATATCTTTTTATAAATTAAATTTTTTTTTGTATTGAGCCTACCTGGGACTGGGTGGGACGAACAGGTTGGTAACAGTTAATTTTCTTGAACAGCCATTAAACCTACTTACATGTCCATATGTTGTAGTGCAGAGTAACTACCGCCAGCTCAAGAAAAATCCAGAGCTACTACATTTAGATTGCAGATGATCACGTCTGCTCTTACAGTGGGCCATATCAGGTTACGAATCCCACAGAATTAGCAACAAAGAAATAGTAGTGGCTGTTTTAATAGAATAAAACTGATGTTATGAACAGGTAGGCTCATAGAAATAGATGATTATGAGTTGATACAATAGTTTTAAATCATTATTTTTAGTACCATTTCCATCCATCCATTATCTATACACTGGTTAATCCTCACTAGGGTCGCAGGGGGCTGGAGTCTATCCCAGCTGACTTAGGGTGAAGGCAGAGGACACCCTGGACAGGTCACCAGTCTATCACAGGGCTACACTTAGAGACAGACAACCAAGCACACTCACATTCACACCTACGGACAATTTATAATCACCAATTAACCTCAACATGTTTTTGGACTGTGTGGGAGGAAGTAACATTTCAATTTGCATAATCTAAAGTCTTAAAAAAGCAAAAATATGTCATTTAAAGTCTCCTCTCATTAAGGTACAATTTATGTCCACAAGATGTCAGTATAGTAACACAAGAGTAAGGGCCCTGGAGAAACTGTAGGCTTTACAGTTGTGCTCAAGGGAGTATTATAATATTGTTGTGCTCTTTAAAGAAGTGATGGCTGGGGTTTTGGCCATCCCCAGGGGCCATGCAAACTTCAAAGTGTTAAACTGGCAATATGTTAGCCTCGGGGCCATGCTTCCTTTTTTTTCTTCTTCTCCGTATTATCCTAACTGCATCCTCTGCATTTATTTTCTCAGTGCTCTTAAGATGGCATTTATGATTTATAAACTATCATTTAATCATCTACACATTTTAACAGGCTCACATGTGGTTAAAAAAAAAAAAAAAAAAAACAATAAATGAAAAGGCTTACATTTCAATACCATCAAAGTATTTTATGATGAGAGCATCCTTCAAGGGCTATAAAATCAAAAAGGCCATCATCAAAAGAAGAAAAACATGTCAGTCAATCAAAACCATCCTATATAGAACCGTCTCTTTAACCCTATTGGTTCATATACTGTATGGGGAGAGGCAACACTGACCTTTAAGTTGTTCAAAGTCATCTGCTAATAGCTCATTAGTTTTAATGGGTGGGTGTTAAATGGGCTGAAGTCACTGCGGTGCACAGGTTGAGAGGTGCCACTCAAAGGAGATGGTAAACAATGAACCTGAAACGCATTCCTCTATGGCTTCCTGTTTTAATGCTTGAAACTGTAAATGTTTCATCCATGTTTTCTAATTGTTTGTACTTGTCTGAAGCTACATTTTACAGTTTAATATATGTTATTTTTTAACATGTTCCCTTCGTTTGTCCAACTAATGTGCAGATAAATCAGCTCCAGTGTTCTACACAGCAACATGCTTCCCCCACCATTAAGTTATTTATTATGTGACAAGGAGTTTACAGTCTGTTTCGGTGCCATGCAGTGTGTTTGTATTTTATAGTGTGTACAATTTTGAAGTCATATAGATCTTGCTTGACTAATGAAAGGGTGTTCAGAATTAAAATAAAACATGGGTTGGAAAAATAAAATAAGGATAAGGTATGTCTTTATTCCACTCTGTGCTTTAATAGACATAAAAGCTATATGCCCATAGCGAGAAGAGGAAATGTACATTTCCTTGTGAAAATATCCTTTCTTACATCAGGGCCCAATATTCATGCCAAATAAACAAGAAGTAACGTCTCTGTGGCTGCTTTGAGAAATTGGTCTCTGGAGACAGCTTTCTAGGTTAATTTATTCTGTATCGGGCCGGCAGTGTGTGTACCGTCACCACTTTTAAACTCGGGGCAGGGCACATTTTGTGTGCAAGACTGCCTAAGATAACTTCTAATGGCTCCTTGGGATGGCTGCTGCCGGTTGATTCTGGCACGCCATGAGACAACTCGTTTATTTGTTTGTTTGTCCCGTGAGTTTTTGGCTGGCCGTTCAGGGCTCTGTTTGGCCCCAGTCCCTGTTGGGCTTCTATTTCTGAAACCCAAGTGGCTCTTAATGAAGCTGGTAGGGTTGGCATGGGCCCTCAGCAAACCCAAGCCTGATCAGACCCTTCTTCTTCTGCCTTGGCAGCCACACTCCATTTGCTCCCTCTGGCTTCCTAATTTAGTAACGGTGGGTAAAAATATGCGCTAACGAACAAGGTCTGGTATGTCAGGCTGGCGTCCAGAGAAGAGGGAGAGAGAGAGAGGGGAGGCGGGAGGGGTGAGGAGAGCGGGGTGGTGGTGGTGGTGGTGCTGTTTTCACAGCAGTCACCCAGTGACAGGGGTAGAGTCAGTCAGGCTTCTCTGACATCTGTGTGTTAGTGTGTTTGTGTAGACTTTCAGGGGAGTGTGTGTGTGTGTGTGTGTATGTGGGGGGGTGGATGGTGAGAGGTGGAGGGTGAGTACTTAAAATTTCTCACCCTTGCCAAACTGCGTTCAAACACTTCTAATCACATTCTTCTGTTGCATTTTCACCACACTTTGACAGCGCTAAGCAAGTATCTACATTGAAATATATTGACAGAGTAACATTTTCTTTTTTTTCACTGCAAGATTAGATTTCAAATATTTTCTCAACGAACCCGGAATCACATTTTTAACTTTTGGTCAAGGCTTCTAATAATGCATTTTTTTTAAAAATGAGAGAGAGAGAGATAATACTTAATACAGCTTTACCGAATCATTTAAAAAATCGTATCTAGCTATATGAGTCGTGTCGGTTAGTCTTTTCTTTCTCTTTAATTCCTCAGCATGTCACCTCTAGTAGTAGATGACTGTTCAAACCAATTACTTTCTAGAAAAAAGTCTTGACCTCAATCCAGATATTAACAACACATGTACATTACAACACCTTAACCTCTTAATGCCTGAGCTCTTGTTTGATATGCATTTTTTTATTTTAAAATTTAAAAAATACATAAAGAAAATAAAAAAATCTAAAAAAATATTCAAAAAAATAAAAAGTATAGAAAATAAATAACAATAAAATAATAATAATAATAAGAAGAAGAAGAAGAAGAAGAAGAAGAAGAAGAAAAAAAAAAATAAAAAAATAATAATAATAATAATAATAATAATAAATTAACTACTATGGTAATATAACCCAAAATGTGATGTCCACGCATGTCGACACCAGGTCTTAAGAGGTTAATGAACATTACGAGTTTTTTGCACAGGGCTTTGAGATGATGTTTTGCACTTTGAAGTATTTCTGTGTTGTTTAGCATTTCTGTTGGCTTGTGAACATAGCAAACCTACAGATACAGAGTTTCCTGGTTCAACTCCATGCCTACCTATAGGTTTAGCTGGAGACAGTGCAGGCACATTGGAGAAACGCTGCATTTTTAAAATGTTGGTTTATCCTAAACACGTCAGACTTTCCCAGTTCTTCATTTTCCGTGGACCTAATTGAGAAACATTTAAGGATGAATCACCTTATTGTGAGGCACAAAGTAGAAGCTGTGCCAATAAACTTTATTTTAACCATTCAATAGCTTTAAATATTTGATTTTAAGTATTTTCTTTCTTCCTAAAATGCCTCTATGATGTGATATGTGCTTACCCTAAACATAATGGAATCTGTTGATGACAGAAGCTTTTCATTCGGTCTTTGAACATCCTCTGCTTTGGCTGAGTCCTGTGCTTGCAATTACTCCATTTTCATCTGTCAAGTCGCTTGACCAGAGAAATCTGCCCTCAAGCACTTTAGCACTCACCCTTCCTGTTCACAGTTTAAGAGGCTCATGGCAACCTTGTCAGCTTTACTTGGAAAGCCAGAGCTTTAAATGAAAACAGAAAATCTCTTCTTGTTTTTTTGTTTTTTGGACTGTAGCAGCTGCAGAAAAACAACATCTACAGGCATGATATTGTCTGCTCAGCATACTGTAGACTTTCATTGATTTACTTTACAGGAAAGCAAATTTCTGATTAAACAGGTCACGTGATCAGACACGAAACCTGTCTAACAACTAGTTGCCCAGAAAGTTAGGGTGAATTCCCTCGAGTTGTGCGCTGAACTTTTGCCACACAGCTGTGAGGTCACAGACAACCAACGTAACAAAACCACACTTTCCCCCGCCTGTGCAGAACGATTCGCATAAGTGGTCGTGAGATTCTCCTCACTGAGCTGAATCATAATGAAAATAAAATGCAATTCACATTGTTTTTTTGGTCGAATTATCTTGGATCAGTAGAGGTTTAGAGTCATTTGATCTGAATTCTAGATTGTTTTAGTTTTGCTGTGAGTAATATCAAATATCATATGGTTGTAAAATTATATTATTGGAACTATTATAAGCAGTTGAATAAAAAATAATTAGTTGCTTGATTGTTCCCACATGTCTTAACATATAACTCTAACCAGCTTTAACTTTCCACACAGGAATGTGCCAATCTTGCATAACAAGAAGGCAATTTATGGATACAATCCGCTGATAAATGAAGCCTACAAACTCAACTCTTATTACTGTCATACACAATCAGCAAGAAGTATCAATCATACTATGCTCATGCTTGTCAAATATGTCACAGTTATTTGTTAAAACCACAAACTAGCACCTATCTTTTAGGCAGCTGTCCCCACTTCCCGTGTTAGTTAACCCACAGGCACCCACCCCTCAGCAGCGAACATGAGCCCCTGTTGTCGCAAATGGTGTTTAGAACGAGCAGACGGTATTCAGTGTGACACATTTTCGTACGCTGTCTTTAATCATTGCAAATGGTTAAATATCCTCCGGAGTTCTGATCTTCCTGGTTTATCTTTGATAACAACACAGTTCATCACGTTTCAAATGGAAATTCAGAATTTACAAGAAACTGGCACAATTCTACAATTTGTAATTCTCGCTGTTAAATTGCACAAGTGGTTTACCACTTTAACAAAAGGTATCCTATTCTGACTCACAGCGAATATGCAAATGTCTTCACAGCTGCAACACTTCAGATAAAGCTGGGTTATTCGCAGAAATGTGTTTCGGTAACATAATCAAAGTATTTGTGCAAGTAATGCCGTTGTTAAGAGGTAGAAACAAAGCCAGACACTTAAGCCAGACACCCCTTCCTTTGAACTGGCTGAAGCTGTCCATAGCAAAGGCATGATAGTTACAGTACGATAAGATAAGCTCTCTTTCCATCCAGCAGCATCCTTTCATGCCAGTGCTTTGTTAAACAATACTGCTGTATTCAAATGTGAATTGTTCTCTGCTATGGCAAAGACTTGGAATGGCTTAAACTTGTGTTTATCCTTACCTAAACCTTGGCCTAATTTGAAGCATATGCGGAAAACGAATCTACTATTGTTTCACCACTAAAGCTTCTTCTCTCCTTTCTATTCAATGTCAAAATCAAAGATTACGGAGCGCTTTGGAGGTGATATTGCCATTCTTTGTTAAGACAATGGCGGACTAAACAAATCGCTGTGTTGTGTGCGCAGGCAGAATGTATGTTCCTTCATAATTGCAGTTTTAGCAGCATTGTGACAGGGAGAGATGTGTGTATTCGGGGGAGTTTCATCTCATTTCAGTGCCTGCAATCAAGCTTTAGCTGCTATTGACAACTGTTCACAAGATATTTCCAAAATGATGTAGAGGGTTTTTGTCTGTATCCCTGCAACCTCAAAACCAAAACATTCGCACACACACAATGATAGCGCTGCCAAAGACATCCCTCAGACTGATGAGAGAATGGTGCAGCTTCTTGTCCTTGGTCCAGCCTTGCACGCCCTGTCACTTTGGTGTTAACCGGGGGAAAATCTCCAAGTTTGCCTATTCATTCTCTCGGAGTGCTGCACTTCACAGGAAATTGCGCTTGTGCTTCAGAGGGGTCCAGCATAAAGATGTTCCACCTATTTTTCTAATTGCATTTGTTAAACGTCTGAGCAGACAAAAAAAAAGCAACAGAAAACCTTCTGTCAATTATTCTGTCTGCTCACTTCACCAAACATAGGATCTGAGATTTATGTTTAATGTCCAGAAATCAGTAAAGTTTCAGACCATTTTTAAACATAATAACACCAATTTAAAATACATTAAATTACTCAGTGCACTGTGAGTATGATGCTGACTGCAGGAGAAAGGATTCCTTCTGCTTCGTTATTGAATCGCTCACGCTTAAGACTGGAGTGAACCATACATGTAACCCCCACCTCCAAGGAGACGCTTTAAACAAATGGTTCGTAAACACTTGGAATATCAAAAAGGGAGATTTTTGTCACTTACCTTTGACTGTGAATGTGAATGAGAGGCTAAATGTCTGCATGTGGTTCTCTGACCTTTTGTGGCTCATCTGCTGACTTGGTTCAGGTGAGTTCAGGTTGTGTGATGCAGTGGTATCAATAATGGAAGAAAGGCAACCCCCTCCCTGTGGCTGCTATGTGGGTCAGAGGAGGCTCTTGGTGGATGGGAGAGATTGATGAAGAGCACCAGGGAGAGTGTCGGAGTGCCTACCTCACAGCGGTGCAAACCGAGCCGCTCCCCCTGCACTTGTTCCAAGGCCCCCCTCCTGAGCTGCACCGCCTGGCGCTCTTTAAATGACCTTCAAATTAGCCTTATTTTTCAGGGCCCCAAACCCTTCAGGGTCCTTCCTGGAAGGATGGCGGGTCTCCTTCTCTACTCTCTTTGTCTGCTTTTCCTTTTGTTATCCTCCTGTTGACGACAGATGGAGCAGAAAACGGCAGAGAAGTAGAGTCGGTATAGCAAAGGTGACTGAGTTTCACTCCTGTTGTGTCTCTGATGTAATCAGACAAGTGAGCTGTTATGTGTACCCGATTATGCAATAACACATACACACATGCGCACAATTTTTTTACCCTTTCATTACACCTACACTACAAACTGTTTCTTTGTCACACATCCTCATCTCAGCATCTGCAGACAATGATACATATGGTGTTTTGAGATGTTTGTGTGTGCGATGGTGGATTTGGAGTCGCAGTGGGATTCTTCTTCCACTACCTCACAGAACACACTCTGTCAAGCAGCCATCCATCACTACAGCTGGGGTTTGTGTACACACAGCAGGTCATGCTGGTCTTCTGTCCAGACCTGACGCAGAGCTCTTGATTATCCATTTGCATTAGGAGAAACACACTTCTCTAATGGAACTAAATGACTCAGACGGCTGCAATTTGTAAGGCTATGCTTTGCCTTTGAAAAAGCTGCCATGGTGTGATTTCTGAACTTTTTCAGCAATTTTCAGGGTGATTTGCTCACAATTTAGGTTTATTATGGTAAGACAAATTCCCTAATCTCATCTCACTACACCTGTGATGAAATATGAGGAGTTGAACAAGCTCCTCTCAGACTCACCTCCTCAATCAAAAGCAATCTACAGCAAATTATACAAACAAACACTTGTAATCATCCAAGCTGTGAAGTTGCGAGCTGATGCCTAACTGATGTTTTAAAAATGTACCTGTTCGCCGCGTGCACGGTGTAGCACAGCAGCCTTAAAGGTGACCTTATACAGTACAGGCATATGTTGCACCCTTTTGGGAAAAGCTTTGACTTTTGTTTCATTTTTATTACACTGGGGGTGAAGCCTACCCCCAAGAAGACAACGCACCTCCACGCTGTACTGGCATTATAAATTTTATTTGCGCAAGTAGCAATTTGTCATGGAAAGCTTTTTAACATCCTATCCTGTTTGAACTGACCTTGGGCGGAATAATACACGTAAACTTTTAACTTGCCAAGTGAAGGTAATGTATTGGCCGTACAACAATTATGCACTCATCAGAAAGCTCTTTGTACAAAAAAGAAGAGGCATCCCTTTTCATGATAAATTACTGATAAGATAAATAGGCAGAAAAAAAGTCAGATCAAGATTCAAAGCCGTGTTTTTTTTCTCCCCCCAGGTTCCCCGTTGTTGTTTGACACTTTGCCAAACATTTGGAGTTAATTCTCCAGCTATCGTGATGGAAAATCGGCAGATGGAATTTAAACTCGCAGGCAGCAAGAGAGAGAGAGAGAGAGAGAGCAACATGAAGGGGAATCAAGTTGGAAAACATAATAAGTCATCGTGTTAGCTGCGGAGTGAAAGAGATGGTGTGAAAATAGGCAAGAGGACAACCAGAGGTGGCGCATGACTGATGGCTGGGTAGGATGGGGGCTTGTTGCTCCAGAAGGGCAAACCTGACCTGATTGATTGGGTAGTATTTCAGAGAGGGCCCCCATGCCCATTTGCTTATAATGCTGGAATGCTTTGGTAGCATTTTGTAGAGGTAGAAAAGACATAATGAACAGGAGCCGGTGTTAGATGAAAAATTATTTAGAGCAGTATGAGGAGAATCACACCATGGGAGGACATGATGGTTTGTAATATTTAGGCAGAATGGGTGCTGTTTAACTCTTTAATACTGATTGTTATGTTCATCTTTTGTTTGTCAGGAAAAAAACGATGCAGATGAGAAAATTCAATGGTTTTATTCCTGTAATTTTGGTACTTTTGTGGATATAACTCAAATATGGTAAATGTACAAATAGCAATAGACAGCAGAAATAAAATCTCAAAGCATGTATATCAAAACTAGCTGGATCAATGTGCACATCAACAAGATTAGCTGCTTAGACAGGGCGATGCTTAAATTGTATGTGCAATAGCAGTGCTAATATGCTTATATTTAATGTTTACCGTAGTCATCTTCTTGGTTGTCATTTGTTTGTTGGTGCTAAAACAGTGTCGCTGGCGTTGTCCAACAAAATTTTAAACCGACTGAAATTTCCATGATTGTGCTTCCAGGAGACAAATAAAGGATCAAAGTTTATGCAGTTTGAACTGAATTGTAGTGAATGTGTTGAATGAATGCTAGCGGTGCAAGAAATAAACTCAAGGGATCTCCAAAGTGATTCCTCCTCCGGGTACAATGAATATCAAATATAGCAATCCGTTTTAACCAAACTGATTCCCCGCCAGGCCAAACACACACAGACAGATCAACAGTGCAGTACCTGGACTAAAGACCACAATATTTGGATTATTAAGCTATATTTCTCTTGTCTACTTAATTTTTTCTAGCAGCACTCCTTTACTACAGTATTATAATGAGAGGCTCTGTGTACTTTGAGGGTTTTATTCCATTAACTTCATATCTGGTCTCCACTGTCCCTCTTAACTAGCGTATGGCTCCGTTCCATGAACTACAACTGAAAGAAACACTTTGGTTTGGAATGTGCTTCACTGAAGAGCTTTTCTTCATCTGGATAGTGGGATTGCTGTTTCCCGACTGTCTAAAATCTATTCTGAGAGGTTATTACAGAGAGAGGGATATCATGCTGCATTATCCACAGACATAGTAAAAAAACAATCATGGAAATGTACTGAGCACTTTGTAAGAACACGACCAGCTGTTTGGCCTTTTTAAAGGAGGAAAGAGGATACATGCTGCATCCACGTTGCACTTTTCCTCTGCTTTTGCCTCTTTGAACCTACTTCAAACATTAGTCAGTGTGTGTTTAGTGTCATGCCAGCCATGTGGATGGCATATGCTAACATAGTAAATGGGCTGGCTGGTTATAAGTGTGTGTGGTGACCAGTAGCTCTTACTTATGTCCTTGAGCTGTAACTTTGATGTGAGCTGGTGGATGCCAGTGGTTGGAAAGGTGATGGCCGAGGTGCATGTGTGTGTATGGAAACAATTCAGATGCAAGCAGTGTACAACAGTAGCCACATGAAAGGCCCCTTTGTGGGGCTCTGCTACCTTACAGATGGTCAGCTTCCCTCGTCCATTAAATAATAACAGTACTCCATGTCTCCCCGGGCCAGATGTGCGGAATGGGTATGATGCGAAATGGAAACAAATCATCCGGGCTTTACTCTTTAATTGAGCACCGGAGTGTTTATTTTCTTGAGACTGTCATAATAGACTCCAAAATTCCCATAAAACTCAACTCTAAAGGGCAGATTAGCCCATTTAGCACCTCTAGACAGTATTTTCCACATGAGACGAGTCTTAAGTGCAGTTCTGCTGGTGGCAAGACTTCCACACGGGACCGGCCACATCTTTAGTCACTCCTTATTTCTGCTCTGTGATCTTGCACTTAGAGGCACCCCTTGTAAAAGCAGCAGTCGCAGGGAGGTCGCCCTGACATCTTTATCATAATTGCCCTAAATACCCCCATTAGAGAAGCTAGCCAGTATCCTCAATAACACTAGTCATCCCTGGTAGCACTGGTGCATCTAATTGCCTGGGCCCTTTTTGAAAGATTGCCTGACATCAGCACGGTTCCCTATGGGCTGGCCCTCTTCATTCTCTGCCCAGCAAAGCATATCGTTATCGCAGCCAGCAAAGAGACCTGGCCTCCCTGCTCCTGGATAATTAACTGTCTGGCTTAACTGCATAATGGAAAAAGGAACATTGGAGGTATGGTAGTTATTCAAGCAGGCCTTGGAGAGGAGAGGCATAAGACAATACTGGGGTCATCCATGCTCACCATTTTTCAGTGGGATGGGCGATAATGTAGAAGGATAGAAAGTCATATTGGAGGCAGAAGCTGGTTATGGAGGATTGGTTTCATATGATAATTAGACCCATATGCTAATTGCTGAGGAAGCTTGATGAATTCTTGCAGCCTAGCTCTCCACTCCAGTGCTGGCTCTGCTATCAGCTGTCCCCAACGTCCCCCACTTCAAAGGCTTGATCCATCTTTACATAGCACTACATTCACTCTGTCTCTTTCGGCATTACAACAACAGTCCCCCCTCCACCACTCCCCTCCGCCAAAGACAAAAAAAAATTATGAAAAAAAAAAAGACAAGAACAGCAACAGCAGGAGGGGGAAGTAAAGGGGCGTCTGCCGTAGTTTGACATTTACAAGTCTCTTAGTGAAATGTATGATGCACATCCTCGCGAGTGTGTGCGCGCAAGTGTAATTAGAACACGGCAGGCATGTGTTTGTCTTTGTGTTGTTGTATGGTGGAGGTATCAAGGACAAGTGCATTAATGAGCACCTGGAGAGGAACAGCTTGTGTCTCCTGGTTAGTGTGACCGCGAGCAGGGCACAGACTCCTTCACTGACTCAGATGACGTGACTGATGGAGGGGGAGGTTTCTGTCAGATCTGGGGCACTCCCAGGAGCTGCAGTTTGTCTCGGCTGACAACAACGCTCACCAAAGGGGCCCCCAACCCACACATCAGCTGGAAAGGCAGGAGAGGACGACGTCCTTCTCTCTGTACTTAAAGACCTACAGTTCCTCCTTTATTACAATCTTATAGTTTTTCCTAAACGTGCGCCTTGTCTAAGTAGTCTTTTAATTCCTGAAAGTATGACATGAAGAGAAACACTGTCAGCAACAACATTTTCAAACCTTTATGCGTGTAATTGTTTAAAGTCCTTCTTCGGTCATGATTTACCCCCTAAAAAGTGTATCAAAGTTACGTCCTTTAGAAGTTTTTCAATGAAAATTGTCCCGCCGTAACTGATGTCTTAGTTGTAGCTCTGCACCGATGCTTCCTCTAGAACACATGGACGTACATTGTCCCCGCCTTACTCTCTGCTCATGGCAGCTCAAGCACACCAGCTTACCAGCAACTCTGCTCAGACACTGCAACACTACTCTGCACTGCGCAATGGCATGTTGCAATACTGGAGTAATTCAGGCATACATGTATGAGCTGGAAAGTGATTCAGAAGAAGAATAATGATGCGGAAAGTCCCACCCTGCAGGTTGACGGGACTGTTTGTTACGTATGAAAACCAGGAAGTCTGAATCTTTGGTCTTGAGACATCTCGCTTCAGTTTGAGGGACACATTGCTCAACCATAGTGTCGACTGCTTATTTTGCTCATGATTTGTCACCATATGGACACGTTGATAAGGTAAATTAGCTTGATTTTTATTTTTTTATTTATTTATTTTTACCAAAGGGGGTCTTTGAAAAGGAAAAGTCTTACAAGCTAAACAAATCTCATCTAAATATATGATACAGTATCTAAACAAATCAATCAAATCAAATCAAGTTTATTGTCATTTTGCTGTACATACACAGCAGTACAGGCAAGATAAAAGAGCATTTCTTCAGGATCCAAGAACTTAAAGCAGTTTAAATAGATAAACAGATGGCTTGTTTGCAAACTGTTCATATATTCAATGTTTTTTTGGGGGGTATTGTACCTCATCAGTTTGGTTTTTTGGTGTGCAGCCATCAAAAATCCAACCACATCCACATGATAAATCTGGTCAAATAAGGATAACATAAATTATGCATCAAATGTTATATTGATATTTTCTGGATGGCAAAAGAACAAAGGGATAGAGTCACATCCTCAGTTACATATGGATTGAACAGGATGCATATGGGTCCAGAGAATGTAGGAGAGCAGCAGGAGTTTGGCTTCGCTTTAAAGTGTGCTGAGGTTCAGAGTATTGAAAAAAAAAAAAGAGCATACAGGGTCATCCCTGCCGCTTAACAGTCAAAACACTGTGTCCGTGTTGTGACATTGATAACAACTGTCTTATTAGATTTGTGGTATTACATTGCACTGCTAACAGAACCACATTTACACTGTTAATAGCATTACATTCACTCTAGTATCTCACATCCTCATCAGTGCAAAACACAACAATGGTCTATCTTGTTCCCTGCTGTTGTTCTTAGATAAAAGACATAAATCTGCAAACAACCAGAACAAAATGTCCCAAACAGATTGACTTCATCCTGGATTCGCTACAATGCAGAGAATGAACAAACCACTAATTTAGAACCCCTCACTAGTGTTAAAATGGTCTCTCATTCAACCAAGACGCTCGATGCGGCTTATAACATCATTATGGACCTTGAAAACAGCAGCTGACAAAATATGTTCTGGCCATTTCATTCATCACCTACTCTTCATCAGCAGATTGGGTTTTTGCTCGTTGATTACCTGTTCTTTTTTTCCCCCCTAAGTGCTTCTTGTCAATGCTAAAAGTGGTTAGGAGAAGAAAAGAAGGAAACTTGAGTATCTGCTATTGCATGGCAACTGGGCAAATTCAATCTGCCAATGATTGATGATCATGTGATGTGACCGAAATGTCCAGAACAACTACTTCTTGTCCTTGTAGCGAGATGATTTTGTCGACAACAAGATATTTGACCCGGCTAATTAGACGGGAGATGGAACAAGAATAATGACAGGTTTGTAATAAACAAATTCTCAGTCATTTTGTCTGCTCATCATACTTTGCTGTACTCGCCTTGAAGTTTTACAAGTTCAAGTGTGTGATGGGTTTTCCGTGTTCCAGTCTGCTGGTAACAGAGCTGCCGGTTTTAGTACAATGGCCCTCTACAGCAGTTTTAAACACATGATACTCATTATTGTAGAGCATCTCTTTGACGAGAAAACGGAGCTTGGAAAATTGGAACAGTGCACCGAACAGTCGTTCTGTGACTTCTTATTGCCTGGTTATTATTTCTAATGGCTTTAAAGCACTAAAAGACAGCAGAAGATGTTAAGTCTGTGCTCTGTTTTAACCTGAGATGGGCCTTTGAAGTAAATTCTCCAAGCATGCTCAGATTTTTTTTTCGAGGTGTGTTTGTAATGAACCGAATCTGCGAAGAAATTCCAGACTTAATAAGTTTATCAATACGTTACTTCCTCTGGGCAGTTTTCTCTGTTGAAAATCCCCAGTCAAGCATATGGGGACATTTATGCTCGTGTTACAGCTGCCCATGTTTACCATCCTGCACCTCAGGCTCTTTCCACTGAGAGAAAGACGCTGGCTTGGGTGCAGCTCTGCAAATCCCACCTGGATGTGGCATTTGTAATAAACAACCTAGGGGCATGGCTGCCACCCTTTCTTTTCACTCCCAGCGCTCCTCCTCAAGCCCCTTCAACACTGTTCACAGGTTCCCCGAACAACCTCTAATTTGTCTCTTGATTGGTGGCGTATAAATTGCGGTGTGTTGTCTCCCAAGTAACTCCACTGTTAACACGTGACACAGCTGCTTCCTGCATGCTCGCCCTTTCTTTTTTTTGTGTCTTTCGCATAGACTCACTCTTCGTCGCTGTGATAACGCATGAGAGGAAAGATATAGTTATTCGGGGAATTATCTGCCTCATTGGTGCCATATCTCATCCCATGCTTTTGTGCCAAATGGCCGTGTTTCCATGGAGCCTGCGTGTGTTTACTGTGACGTGCCATGGCAGGGCCCTTTCTGGTACAGAGGGACTTAGTGCACAGCAGTGGAGGGTATTTCAGTCCCCGTCTGGAGTTTTGGGGCTTACTTCTCCAGCTCTCCTCTCTTCTCCCACCTGCTCTCCTTGCTGTTGCTTCACTGGGTGCCTGTGTGGCTGTGTGCTGGTGCTCCTGGCCTTGTTCTTAGACAGACAAGGCTAATTGAAAGGGAAGGCTGCTCTCTGCTGATCAGCTCTGACAGCAGTGTCTTGCCAGAGGTGGGTGTGCCACCCCATGCTGAGAGTTTTCACAGCAAAATAACAGTGCTGTCGTGAAAAACACAGCCCGTGCCACGACTACCCAGGCAGGTTGCCAAAGGAGCCAGATGAATTTTGCGGACAGAAGAAAGAGGGGAAACCCACTTTGTCTGCTTTACGACTTTAGGGAAGAGAGCCGTGCCAGCTTTTAGTGAAAATCTAACAGGCATTCTGTCATTTTATTCAGGGTTAGAATTAAATGAAATCACATCTTTTTTAAAGAATGCAACAGCTAATGATCATGTTTGATCACAGATGTACTGTCTCTCATTGGTTTTGCCTTCCAGTGTTACAGCCCAAAGGGTTCAGCCAAAATGAAATATTCAGTGATTAACAACTTCAACCCCTTGTCCTCAAAAGTCCCCTGAAGTTAGAGCAAAAATGGAAATTGAAGGTAACAGAGACAATAAAGAATTTCCTCTGGATCAGAAGTTTGAAATGCATCTTATAAATATCTTCATGTTGCGCACCTGTTTGCATGTGTTTGGACATGTGATGCTGTAAATATATCACGACTACAATGATCATTTTTGCATGAACTATGCTTTAAAGCCATGATTTGATTGCCTCAACCGAGCAGATCATTTTCATTTGCTCCAGGATCTTCCTACCACCTCCTCTAACTTTTGTGATGTGTCTTAGTCTGCTTGCAGGTCCAACACAGTGCCCATATCAGAGGTGCTGCCATCCAGTGTGACTTAATACACCAGGACAGGTTGGGACCCCTCAGCAGGCCCACAGTGGACAGCTGTGATTACTGCTGACAATAATTTATGGTCCCCTCTGATTGAAAACATGAGAGCTGGAGATAGAAGGATAGTGCGGAGTCAAGGCACCACCTTAAGATATAAAACTGAGGCCGCAGCTGCTGTCAGAAGCAGGACTCCTGCCAAGCTCTGCAGGCCTTCTGCCCATCCAGACAAACACAAGCTCTCATTTTGCTCTCTTTTCTCTTCCTTTATATTTTCCTTCCTCCCTTTCTTTGCCTAGTCTCAGCCCTCCTCTGCATTGTTTCCCACAGAAGACTCTTACATTTTGTCCTCTGATTTTCACTTAATGCAATTTTCCACTGAACGTTCATCTTAGAAAAGTGTAATCAAATCAACAGCTAACTTTGTCATACTAAAAAGGGTAAAAAATGCCAAATAATGCACAGACGTGGTAGAAAAATGCATAAAGAAAAAACAATAAGGACGCTCTGTGAAGGAAATTGAACCAAAACGTCGTATTGAGGAATGCTGTTTGCAGTAATTGTGCAAAATGAAAGAGGAACAAGTACTTATCCACCCTGGCTGATCAGGTGTCTCTGCTGTGAGCTTTTCCAGCCCTGAGATTACCCCACTAATCCTAACAATAGCACTGTGCAGCTGGTTTGAACAACTATCTGCACCATTGTTTATGTTGTCATCCCTGCTGGATTGTACTCATGAGGAGTAGCCTAACCATTTTAGTGGATTTGCATTTACTATTTCAATGCCATATCCAGGGATGAGGATCCCTTCCTCTAAAATGATGTATGTTCTGGGTATTGTGTTCTATTTCTAAAAAGAGGCCTTGAACCAAAGAGAAGGGGGTAGCAAAGCTCTCCTGAATATAAAACTGCAATTAAACAATCCCTAGATTGAATTGTTAAAAAAAAAAAGATTGAAATGGAATCAGATAGAATTAAATCTCAAATGCACTCGAGTAAAAAGATTTGTTTTTAAATCAGTTGTGGTTATGCTGCATAGAGAATTGAGCATGTGCTTAGAATATGTCCACAGTGTAAGTAGAATCAAAGCAATCATATGAATATAATATTATATGGTCACATTTACAGGACTCCCAACCCACCACAGATGAGTTGTATTCACATCAAAGGACAAATAAAGGATTTTTCTTTTCCAGCTAAGGCATATGTAGAATAGAAATGTTTTGCATTTGTTTGCATCCTAGTTACATAACTACATCTAACTGTTGTTGTGTATGTTGAGTTGCTATGTGTGCATATATACAGTACCTTTCTACAGCATAATGCAGTGTTATCACACCGACTCTACCTGTTTATGTAAAAATAGCACCTCAATCTAAGGATGGAATATGTTTCCTCTCAGAGCACAATGGTTTACAAAAGCCTCAGAGTTATGTGAACAAGAGCAGGAATGGAATCCCCCCAAAATTCAAGGCACATTACTTTGTTGCCTTTCAATAGAGTCTTTATTCACATGACTACACGACTAAAACAAAGGACAAACATGTACAGACTGCATAGAGGTAATGGAAAAAGAATGTTATCAAGTTGTACGGCAAAGTAACAACTGAAAACGATGGCGCAGCGCCGTGATAGACCTTGAATCTGTCCGGCAGCCTATACTCTCCCTTTCCTCCAGCTGGGACTGGTTCCAGTCTCCTGTGACTCTGAACAGGATAAGCAGGATTAGAAAATGGATGTGTGATGGAGTGAGAGACTCACAGAGACAACATCAGGGAAAAAGAAAAAAGAAAAAGGTGGAAAATCAACTTCATTAAATGGCAACAATTCAACTTACAAATACCAAATGCTTCCTTTTTAATAATGCTATTTGGTGGGTGTGTTTGGAGTGAAGCCATAATAAAAAAACAAAACATGACATTTACATTTAACTTCTGATGTTTCCTGAGATCTACCACCACGCAGATCTGAATTCAGCTGCTGCTATTATACAATGTCTTACAATGAGATGATCAATATGCCGCTATGTGCAACTGTAAACAATGTTTGCGATGATTTTGTTGCAGCGTAATTGATCTGGACTGACAGATCTCTGGGGAGTGGGAGTAAACTGCTGCGTCAAAAACAGCTCACTGTCATAACATTTTGAGAAAGTTTATAATTTGCACAAATTAAAGACAATTACTGGACAAATTTTTCCAAGAAGCATCAGCATTGGCTCATGCGTTTGGCGATTGACAGCGGCGTGAAAAACTCTGGAGACTTCTGATTAAAGTGAGTAATGTGAAGCAGACAGTGGGTTTTAATGTTAGGACTGTGTTTTATTACACGCTGTATTCTGTGAGACTGAAGATATAAAAGCTTGATGTTAAAAAATGAAGCTAAATGTACAGTATATGAGTATAAATAATGATTTTAAGTCATTTTAATGCAGCGCTGTGAGAAAATGTCTTAATGTTTTACTTGGACATGTGCCATACCTTATAATATAAGGTCAAACCTTTGCACCTTTAGTGTGTAAATATAGTTTTTTTTCTTAATCTCATATGATTACCCTTTTTCACTAGGTTGGGGTCATTAATCCCTCCTCATATAGTGACTGACAATAACTCCCGCACTTTGTCCCAGGGACACTGCGACTATTCATCACTTTGTCACCTCTCACAGGGGACTCGATGGTGTCCATTTAAGCACTGGAAGAAAATCTGACTCTGTACCGTATATGCAGGTACCCCCGCCTCCCCGACTATGTCTGACAAACTGAAGAAAAAGAGCAAATAAAAAAACTCCACAAACGACCAAATCTCCTCATTTAGACCTGTTAAATGGCGCAAGATGACTTATTAATGATATTTAAAATATCCATTATACTATTAGAGAAGAAACAACGATGCAGAAAGTGAAGCTGAACATTATGGCAGAGTTGCACTTTTTTTTTTCACGGTGGTTGTTACCGTTTGCTTGATGTTTTATAGCTCACAGAAGGCTGATGCTATCAGGCTTGCTATTTCTTTTTCCTCTCTCATCTCTCTCTCTCTCTCTCTCTCTCTCCCCCTCCGCCTGCCTTGCTCACATTCACTCTCTGCCACCTGCACACACTCACATACGCACACTTCGATGACATAAAAAGACTGCTTTCTGATGAATAAATTTGTATATTTTAGACCCTATCCCCGTTTCAGCAAGTATTCTCCAGAGGCCCTGCCTTCTTCTCTCCTGAGTTCCCCTGCAACCCAGTGGAGTCATTAGTCTGCTTGCTGTGTTGAACTCTTTAATCATCTGTGTGTTACATAAAAAGAGGACTATTCCTCAGTGACACACAACGGCATGCTCAGCTTGGTTGGGGCTTGCTTTGATGTGTATAGGCTGTTGTGTTGTGTCTGCTCTATAGGCTTCTTCAGGCTCAGTTTTTCCATTTCTCTGTGGAGGTGAGATAAGATGTCAGTCTTCCTCTTGTTGCAGTAAAGATGTGACTGCGGCTGTATAGTTTGCTACTAAATAAGAGCGTCAAGCCTTTGTAGACATACATACGACTACAGTGTGGTCCCAGGTTTGTCCCTGTACCTATGGTTCCTCGATCATGCGAGTTTCCACTGTGTGATGAGCACACAAGTGAACGACTTGCACAGCGCTGATTGCAAAAAAATCTCCAGATTATTCATTCCTTTACTGTATTTACAAGAAATACGACAAATATTGTTACTTTTTTTTGTCATATCCACAAATGTTTTACAATTCTTTATCGGTGTAAACGCACTCAAACACACCCATGCCCATATGCGGCATCAGTGTTCCACAGGGACGAAGGCAGGCGCCGACTGCCATGGTATCAGGTTGCAGGTCTGTCAGACACAATGGTGAGGAGTTGCCCTGAGGCTCGACCTGAGAGGGCAGAACAATGGAGCCGCAGTGCAGACGGAGCAGCAGAGGGCACGACGAGCCGATCTGTCAGCCTGGCAGAGCTGTTCGGTCTGCTCCGGCCTCAGACCTTCTCCTTGCACATACAATGGAGGGTGGCAGGTCAAGAGCAGGAGGAAATGGTGGGGAATTCCCAGCATGCTATAATAAAATGGAGTCCTCTATTTTGGTGACTGTAGGAATAGAACACAGTTCGGGTACACCCAGAATACATCATAACTTTCGCCGATTACAGTGAAGTCATTTCAGTGGGTCAGCGTGCAGCTGGAGATAATTAATTTGCGGGTCAGTGGTCACCGCTCATTACTTTTGCATAAAAGTAAATGGCTTGTCTGTCTGACAGCTGAACTTGTACCATGAGACTAATACCATGCTGTCTTCAGGACTGGTTACTGAACAATCTGTTAAGAAATTCTATTTTGAAAGGGCAGAAATGTTTTCAATATGGGTCACTTTCTGAATTTATTGGTATAATGTGAAGGATGTTGTGGAGCACATCTGAAGAGGCAGTTCAATGTGCTGAAAAATAAAGTGGAATCACATCAAGCTGTGACATCCCATAAAGCTGAATGTGGCTCATCTCTTACACCACTTACAGGGAGAAGGATATCACTTTAAACCAATTTTGCTGTGAGTTCATACAGCATGGCTGTAATATCTCCATTCTCGCCTTTTATCTATCATGCACATGTACACTGCCCCAATCTGTTTAGGGAGACTAAGCGTTTAGTCAGGGCTGTACACAAACCGAGGTCCTGAAGACAGCTGCCCTCAGAGCGGTGACTAAGGGGGGCTAGTGAAAGCCAGATTTTGTAAAAGCTCTTAATAAGGCACAGTGTGATATATAAGCCCGCAGGCGGCAAAGCTCTGTGTGCAAACACTTCAACCACTCGTGTGATAGGGCAATCTGTGTATGGAACAGTGAATGGCCTAACAACTCTGTTATTTCACACGCGACCCTATTTGGCCTCTCTGATATCCCTAATTTGGTAGCTGAATTTGATATAGTGCCGCAAATATTTGCTTAGGCACATTAACTCTGTTTGCCTGGTATGTTACGATAAACAAACCGCAATGGTGTACTGAATGTAATAAATGTTAAACAGTGCATGCAATTATATACTTCGCATATCTGGCCCTCCGCACTGAAAGCACGCTTTGTGGACCCGGGCTCTATTTTGACAGGTCGTTATTCCCCCCTTCCTGACCACCTAGGGTCACATTCAGAAATGAACTGTTTATGAGATGCCTAGGGTAGATGGCAAATTTTAGCCCATATTTCAGTACAAATAAAACATAGATTTTGACATGTGATTTTCACACACATTAAAATGCACAGAGAAAACAGGTACAAGCTTCATGCAAATCTTAGATAGAGTACAGTATGTACTGCATCACCGGCAAACCGCTTTAAGGTTTGCCTGTTCATCTCTGCCCTGAATGCTCTTTTATGGGACTTGGGTTTTCCGCCACAGATTTGTAAATGGACTTTTCCTGCTTTCTTTGATGCCTTTATGATTCTATTATTTCTGCTCTTTCATTTTGATCACCTTTACTGAAGAGGCCTATTTGCTATTATACAGTACGTACAGGCTTTAACACGTTTTAGCTTCTTTTTATCTCTGATTTTCTTTTCACCTCGGCCCCTGTTTAAATACTTTTACTTTGTTACGCCACAGTTACACCCAATATTACTATTATGTCCAGACTGGAGTTTTTTTCTGTCATAGTTTGATAGACTTTTGCTATAAGACATCAAACTGTGAGTGGGGAAATCATGGAGAATCTTACTTGCAACTGACACACTTCAAGTTGTTTGCTTAGAAAAGATGCACTTGCGGTGTTTAATGAAGTCACGCCCCTGTTCCTGTGGGTTTGAATGCACTGCCAGATGTATACAATGTAAAGTAAAGTCAGCAAAGTTTTTCCTTGATGTTGAAGTCAAAAATCAACTAATCATTGTCAAAGAAGATCCTGGTTTTAACACTCCTCGTGCTGTGATTAATTACCTCAAATTCAGTCTGGAATGGAGGGAGTGAGTGTGTGAGACCAGTAGAAAGTGGGGCATCAGCACTCAGCTGTATTTGGATTATAAGTCAACATGCTTTTAGCTGTGCTACCTGCTGAATCAGCTGTTTCTCCGTAAGGACAGTGAGTGATCTTAATCCTGTATATCCAGGTAACCTTCTCTGCAGGAGGACGAGTACAAGAATAGCGCAGTTTAGGATCTAGGTTTTACACTCTTTTTTTTTTACTGCCGGTAGAGACACTAACGTGCAACAGCTGCCCCGCTGTGAGGATAATGAGTAAGGGGTCCCGTTTCGCTGTAGCAACTTTATATCTTTCTCTGTGAGAATACATTTATATTTTCCAGTTTCTCTTACTTCTTGATAGTTGTTCAGAAGTAAGCTTTTCTCAGGATGGTGACAGCTTGCAGCACTGGTGTGAGAGGAGGAGAAGACAAAGCACTCTGTACTCTGAGGCTGTGTGTGATTAATGACAGAGGTGTGTGTTGCAGTGGGCACCCTCGGAGCAGCTACAGATCAGTCTTCCTGTAAGACAAATCTGACACTCACCAACCCACCGCCCCACCTGCTACCCCCTCACCACCATCAAACCCTCAGCTCCTCACAGCCAAGTGCACCCAGCACGACATTGCAGTCATAAATCATCCTAAACAAAGCATGTTTAATCTGTGACGCGCAGGCCTGACACGCAAATTTATTACCTGTTGTAGGAAAACTGCACATGTCCCACTGAGTCAAGCCTCTATTTACCTTTGAGAAACCAGTAAAATACTGGAAAGACAAAGTCTGCAACAAAGAAAGCCGATGATGGCAATGTCTTTCGGGCTGAATTCGAGAGACAAAGCCTCGCTTTACTCAACCGTCCCGCAGCCTTTTCATGGTGGATGACATGCTTGCACGACTTTCTCGACTGCACTTGCCAAAAAGATTTAGGGATTTTTCTCAAGCACATTTGTAAAACATGAATACCAAATTATCTCTTGTGGATTAGAGCTGGATAGCTGCTCTATGCCTGGTGTGAGTCATAATGCTTAGTGAGAACTGGGCACCTACTACCTACAATTGCGTGATAGGGTAGGTTTTGAGATATCAACTCTGCAGTAATAGAGAATTGTACGGGAATATGTAATTGTGCTCTGCAGCAGTGTGGTAGCACTTCAGAAAATACTACATTGCAATATTAAAATGGAACCATATATTTCAGTAGTCTGATATGGGACATGTGCCACGTGTCAGTTAAGAAAGACTTTTAAAAAAACTGCACTTGGAACAAAGTAGAAAACTCTGTCTTCTAGTACAGTACTGTGACAGTAGATGCAGTTATCTTTAGCTTTCTTGCTATACAGTCTGACAAACTGAATTACAGTAGTATTAGCTTGACGTGTAATCGTAACTAAAATGCCAAGGAGAACTGGCTGAAAGGCAGAAATTAAGAGTGGTTTCTCCCACACATTCCCTCTCGCAGACTCCCTTTATGCGGCTCGTCCTCAACATGTCTTTTCACTGTAAATGGTGGGAATGAGAAGTGATGGCACCTGCTCGCTGGCTTTGGCAATGTCAGAAACTCACACGTACACAGACACGCTTGCACACGTTTTTTGCTTATGATGCAATCATCAAGTCAGAAAATCTGTGAAATTAGCCAGCAGTGAAATGCCTAAGTACAAACTGATCGTTTCATCTCATATAACATCAAAGATTTATCCACTAAGAAACCATGAAAGTACATCTGAATGTTGATGTTTTCCCTCATGTAGTAAATAACCACAGACATTTTTTGCCTGGCTCCTGCTTTACAGAAAAAAAAAAGAACTTAGAAAAGTGTATTGTTCCATTTAGCGTACATAAATAGATGTGTTTATAAGTTTAAAATTTGCTAATATCACCCTGCAACTTATGACACTGTGAATTATTCGACTCATTCCAGGTGATTAATTAAATAATACTTGAAATTAGGGACAAAATGAATAATGGTAAGAGCAGTTTAATTCCTGACCTTGTTCAATTTTTAATGAGCTCAGTACGACGGAGACTACATTTTATAAATGGAGCTATAGACTCATGTGAATATTGCAGATAATTAAAGAACTTGTGTTATTATCTGGATCTCTGTACATTTGCCGTAGAAAAGAAAAGAAAAGAAAAAAAAAAAAGAGGCCCATCAAACAAACAAGACAGGGTGGATGTCTGGGCTACTCCCCCTTTGCGGTTGATAAGCATTCAGTAGCGTGATAAACAGAGACGAATACATTAAGAAACCCAAGAGACTGGTAATCTCAAGAGGGATCATCAGCTCATCATAAGGACCTTTGTATGCTGTCGTTCTCTGCCTCAGGAAGAGCTAAACCTACTGCGGAGTGTCAAACTTGTACAGAAGTGAGGTGTAACAAGAGAAGAAACATCACAGAACTTTTTGCGAAGTCACTCTTGTCATTAAATCTGTACGACAAATACACTGAACCCGCATTGTGTTGATTTTAACAACAACAACAACAACATCAAAAAAAGCAAACATTTGACGGTAGTTGACCACTAAACCTAATCGGACACCTTTCTCCTGACCTACATTCACGCTATCTGCTCCACTTTCCTCGGCAAACTTATACCTTGAGGTTTTTCATTTCAAGTGTCACTCCCCTCGCATTAGCAGTTGTGTGCTATTTGGAGCTGGAAGGCCTTGGTTACTTTTAATTACAGTGTGTAATGAGAGAAGACTTTCAGACTGTGAGACATGGAATATTTTTAGATCTTGATCTTGATTATCTAACACATTGCTGCGGTCGACTCAGATACGACTTCTGGAAGGAGAGCCGTAGCACTTTGAAACCATCAATTAAACCAATCAACACTTTTCTGAATCCTCTGCTGTTAAAACCCTGTAAGGTCTGAATGCTTAAGTGATTTCAACGTGCATAATTCTGACTGTTGCTTGCACATTTGTTCCGTGAAACTTTTTTTTTTTTTTTTGTGGTTATATAAGAAGTCACGCTACAGGGGTAAGCAACGGGTAACTTAAAAAGTCACCGAGATGCAGCAGGCTGTTCGTCGGCAGCGTTTGTCCCATGACTGAATGTGTAGCGTGGAAGGCGAGGGATTGGCGAGGGGTGTCGGGAAGCTTTTCAGAAAGGTTGTTTTAATGAGCCTCAGATAATGAAATGTTATTTTCAGAGCTCGTCGGTCAGATTTCTGTCTCAGAAAATGGTGTGACTCGGTGATCTGTTTGTGCTTTTCTCATTTACAACACAAACATCTATTTCTTTCCTCGCTATCATACTGTAGCTCAGACTTGACTTGTATATCCTAATAAAGCTTGCTGCATGCATTTTTTAATTGGAGGGAGAGAGTGTCTGGGTCTATTTGTGGTCTGGTACAATGTTGGAAATGCCAGCTGTCGGCATCAAAGCCCTGCTGGGACAAACCATTATTTGGCACGTCCCTGCAGCTGGTTGAAATGCATCACTTATTATGTCATACATGCAAGATTTCCCCTCTTAATTTAAAATGGCAAAGTATTGCGCACATGGACGTTTAAAAACAAACTTTTGAAACATGGTTTTATAATCTACGTAAAAGAAAATAAAAAAATTGGGGACATATTTTACTAGAAACCGGATTACAGATGACGTTACAAGCATTTTCTTTAAAACTGTTCACTATGTCGTGGAATACTTTTTCTTTTCTTCTTCAGTCTTTTCAGCTTCAGAGAGAGACAGGAGAAATCCTCGACACCTTCTGGAGTTATGACTGACAGCTGTGGCTGGTCCAGTGAGCCCTGAGCCAAGCCCCATCACATAACGCATGCCCGACATGTCTATGTCCATCTGGGGTCCTACTCTTCAAACCACAACCTCCTTGCTCTCTGCCGGCAGAGAGACCAAGGGGACAAGAGGAGGAACAGGGTGTGAAGACGGGCCTCTTAGGGCTCGGAGGGAAGCATCCGAAGCCAGCTGGTCTGGCTTTGAGGTAGATCAATGGGCAGAGTGACACAAAGGCAGCAGAAAGAAGAGGAAGAGTTGTAGACAGAACAAAAGGAAGAGATAAAGAAAGTCAATACGTGCAGGAAAGAAAGGTGGAGATTGGATCAGCGGGTTCTGTGAAGGCGTTTGTACCACGATCGGCAACAAACAGGTGAGACACAGGTGTTACAAAAGGGTTTGACTCCCATTGCACATGAGGTAAAATGAAATGTGATGCTGATATCATGTCAAGTTGGAGACAGCTGTTTTACAGTGAATCTAATACAAATGTCATCTCTTGCACAGCGATGTGGGTTTTAGCAGCGATCATGCCACACATACCGTCTCATATTTCAGTCTACTACATCATGCTCAGGTGGGACTTATGAGCTGATGTAAATCACTGCTTTAGCGTTTGTGGCATTTTTGCCAGCATCAGTGTTTTTTCGTTGCTGGCATCACTTTGGGAAGATGGGAGGAGTGCATAACGACACAAAAGTGCTGATAAGAAGACAATAAGAGCAACTCGGATCCACTCTGTTGTCAATTTATTAAAAGTTGTTATGCTATATTACTTTTCTATGCTATAATATAAAATAACAGGGTTTTAATTGTGAACCGGATACTTTCAATGGATGGTAAACAATCTTCACATTTTGCTTGAATAATACCAGACTCCATTCATATTTCACATTATGCTGCAGCTGTATTAATGCTGACATATATCTTTACCTAAAAAGAACAAGAGAAGGTGAGTGAGTTAGAAATCTACTACGATATATTTATCACAGGGAGTCTGCAGATGCTTTTGGGACATTTAGATGAATGTAACTATGCATGATAGGGCAGGGAAATGAGTTTGAAGAGAGGCCCATTTTTTTTTTTTTTTTTATCATAAAGGCACCTTTGGGTACAAAAGATTTTATTTTTACAGTGGAACACAATTTGAACCACCCCCATAATAAACTGTATTACAGTATAATGACCATATGAATTACGGATTTAATTGAAAACATTCTTTTATATTCTCTGTGGAAACTTCTCATTTCCAAAATCTCACGTGGCACTGAATAATATTTAATAAATTTTAACAAACAATAACAGCACAAATTCTAATACTCACCCATCAAGTAAACAACCAAAAACATGCCTCTTGATGTAATGGTGCAATATAAAGTAGTGGTGTGTGTGAGAGAGGCAGATGGGAGAACACTATGAATCAAGCAATGCTGTGGCTAATATGAGAACAACAACAGTGTCCATTTGGTTCAGTATTTACTCAACAAGTTTTTTCAAGCATTTCGAATTTTATGTATGCAGTTAGCATTGACTTGCAGCGCTTACAATGAACAAAACTACTATTTAATCTCGACTGGTGTGTGGCAACTTCTGTGTAACTTAGCTGATATAAATTACAACACAAGAACACAAGAAGAACTAAACTATTTGGATCTTAACTCATGCAGTGAGGGCCAGTAATGAAGAAACTGTTTTTTTATGAGCATTTAGAGCCATTAAGGACAGTTGACTCCTTGGCCTCGAGCCATGAGGAATCAGGAGGGACGAGGAAGACTCGACACAGCTTTTGTTTTCTTTTAGGACTGAGACTAACTGGTGAGAAAGGTAGTACAGTACACCGGGGAGCCGGCTGTACTAGACAAATACAAATGATCTGCATACAGCAGCAGCCATACTGTGTGAAAACTCCTTTCCTTCATTAGCTATTAGAGCATGCAGTGTAATGAAACAGGATTTCATTTAAAGAGCAGCATGACTAAAAAATCTGAGTGTTTTACTCTTCAAATGGGGCAAAATGCTGATTCCGTTTGCAGAGATATCCGATTACTTTGCTCTCTCTCTAAAACATACACAAGACATGAGTACTTCCAAACTTTAGTCAGTCTGGTGACTCTTTGAAGTCTAAAATTTCAAATGGCTCTTGAAGTAATTAATTATGTGTCTATAAAATCCTGTGAGCCAAACGACAAAGTCTTATGATATAGAAAGAGTCATTTACATTACATGCATTGCCTACTCGGTAATGAGTGGCCTAATGAGTGAAACTTTGGTGCAGCTTCTGTTGCTCCTCTGAATTTTATATAATAGCTGGTAAACTGAGATTGAAGCAGTAGTGGAAGCAAAGGACGTGGATCCTTTACTTAAAAGCAGCAAAACCACAAAGGAGAAATACCCAATAGGTCTTCCATTCAGAATCTTTAAGTAAAAATAAGTAAGAGGAATCAAAAAATGAACGTAAACCATAATGTGTGAGCAGCATATTAACATCGCTGCTTGTCAAGGTGTAACTCTTCTTAACCACTTTATATGCTAAACAAAAATATAAAACATTTAATATGTATTAAATTGTATTCATTCTTTTTAACATAAAGAGTATTTGATGTTATACAACACGCAGCATCTACAGCAGAATGATGTCATGAAACAGCAACGTATGCACTATACTGGGAATAATAATGGGCAGATCAAGACTGGGGTCAAAGGTCTCTTCCTGAAGGACTTGGTAAAGTTGGTGGACATTTCAGGGGCCAGGATCGTGTTGTCAGACAAGTCTATCCAGAGCGTCCTGTGGCTTTGATTGTTTGTTGCTGTCTGAAACCATTTCTCAAGCGACAAATGGTGGAGTTGTGGACATTCAAGTTCCTGAATATGGCCCTAATTGGGTCCAGCGTGCCAACAGCCCATTCTCATCTTTCTCCTGTCATCTGTGGCATCGCATTACCTGATTAAAACTGGCATTAAAGGTGGTCTTTTGTGATCACTAATCACCGGAGTGTCTGTGTACTGGTCACACTATCTGTCCTGTAAAGCCACCTGACCGGTGTGTGGATTAACCCAGTGGTCATGAATTTGTCACACTTCAAAATCTTTGGGGCACAATTGCCTAAATTTGACCTTTTCAACGACAACAAAAGAGATGAGATGTATAACTTTTTCTCTAAGTCTAAAAAGGAGCCCATTTATAAGCTGGGTTTACATTTTTTGTGTTGGGTTTGATATGAAGCAGTGCATCTGATTAAAAAAACAGGCTATTAAATGTTCCTCCAGAATTGACATGTTAAGCAGCAAAAAAATAAAAACACTGAAACAGACTCTTAATTTTCCAACTCTTCATTCAAGCCCTCTTAACTTGCAAAACCTTTAAACTACTACATGTCATCACTCTTGGCGCCCATGTGCACAATTACTCCAAACATAAACCTGGTCACCTGTTCATCCAACCCACACGCCGCGCGTAATTTCGGGAGAATATGATAATTACGCCGATTTTCCAATCGCACCTGCCTCCAAATGCCAGTGAAGACAGCCGGGCGGCCCGGTCACCACACCTCCTCTGATCCTGCACATACACGTGACAGGCTGCTGCGCGAGTCGCATAGATCCCGCCCTCTTCTCTCCTCTGATTGGCTGCTGGACAGACGCTGCGGGTTTTGATTGGCCGACGGGGGCGCCCTTTAAAGCGAATTCCATTGCTGTTGTCTTAGAGATATGACGTCAAACGTAGTATCTAATGTAATGAGGCTGAGCCGAGCAGTTTGGCGAAGTCTTGCTGTCCAAATGTAAAGTCAGAGTGGAGGAAAACAGCATTTGATTAGTAGTTTTTGTTTGCTACTTTACAAAACGTGCCTGCTTAGCTGCCTCACTCTGATGGCTGAGTTGTTATTATAGTGAAAAAGACACGAATCTAATGACGTATTTAAAAACCTATCAGTAATAAACTCCTTTCAATTTAAGTAGCATTTTCAGGGGGTTTTCAGAATAAACAGAGACTTTTTCCTTACTTGTAATAAATGTTTTGACTGTGAGAGAGAGAGGGAGAGAGAGAGAGAGAGAGAGGGCGAGGGAGGGAGGGAGGGGGAGGCAGTTCGTCAGATAAGGGGAGGAGTCTCTCACTGACAAGAGGGAGACTGGCTTTTCTGAGTTTGTCAGCTCCCCCTAAAATAGCAGTCAGCGCGTAAATGTGAACCGAAATTACGTTTATCCACTGGAGTCACCGATATAGAGTGTCTATATACAGCGGGCCGACTTGGGAGTAAAAGGTGAGTAGCGAAAATAGAAACAATGTTGCGGAGTGTGGCGGCGACACTGGAGCTAACAGTGAGTGAGAGTGGAAAAGCGCAAGAGGGAGACGTAGAGTGGATTTGGGAGACGCTGGGAGACATCTATCTGTCTTCTCCCAGGTACAAGCGGCCGTTTGACACCGCGTAAAAGTCCCGTCGTGTCATTTTTTAAACAACAGTAAAATGGCGTTTTTTTTTTTAAAAAAAAAGGAAGGCGGAGGGGGTTAGTCCGAGTGTTAGGTTAAAGGTGCCCGTGAGTCGCGCGCGCTGTTGATATCTGCCAATTGTGGGAAAGTTTTTTCTGGATCCGTCGCGCGCCCGGAATAAGTTCTCCTATAGTATGATGTGGTTCTTTTAAAAAAAACAACAAAAAAACAAACTATCCCCTGAGTTTGTCATGTGATCCAAAGTGCGAAATGTTAAGCTTGTACTTTGTTAAACAGGCGCATCGTTTGGGCAAAATAGTAATCAGTGTGTATATAATAACACTGTTGAGCCGTCACAGTTCCAGCAGCACACAGTGACAGTGTGGTGGTAATACAAGTTGTCTGCAAATTGTATGTTTTCACAATATGCAGCTTCTTAAAAAACACGCAACCCCCTTTAATTTAAAAGAATGTAAATAATTCTTATGGATGGCTATATTTTGAGTTGTGTATGTATGATGATGATAATAATAATAATGTAGAAAAGGAGAAATAATTGTTTTTCCAATAGCCAGATATGCATGACATGCTTGTATATGATTTTTTTCTATATAGTTTTAAAAAACAGATGAGTGGTTCAAGCTGCAAAAAGCTCAGCTGATGTGATCCCAGTCAAGTGAATTAGTGAATTGAGACTTTTTTTTATTTATTACAAGTAATCTTCGTGTTGATGGACTTCTCGCTGTATAAAGCGATCACCTGAAGATCCCATATTTTATTAATTAAAGTGACAGGCAGCGGGACGGTGCACAGCGTTGAAGATTACAGGCCGTTTGGGGGCAGAGCTTGTGAGAGAGGGGATCTTTGCTGTCTGCTGCTTCTTTGAATCTCTGGCACTCTGGTGACCTTAACCCCTGGCCAGAGTGTGGAATGGCCAACAGTAACCTGACCTTCTCAAATGTTTCACCCTACATACCTCATTAATATTGTACAGAAGGAGAAGCTTTTATTCTGTAGGGACAGAGAATGCAACCTGAAGTTGTCTTCTGCTATTCACGACTCGTTTTACAAGTTCATTTTGGTAATTTTATTTATTTTTTTGGTGCCTTTTGTGTTAAAATGTGGCAAAATCAAACTTATACATCAGCATCATTAGAAGCTGTGGTGCATTGTTTACATTGCCTACATTTAAAACTGATTACTTTACCTTAACCGTGACAGTAAATACTTCACCGCTTACAGCATAGCCCTCACTTATCAGGTCAAATCAATGACAGATTTTATTGTTAAAGCAATTCTTCAGGGACACGAGTTGTTGCGGCAGTATTAAACCATACTTGTATTTTTCACTGTCCTTTTTATGTTGCCACTTTTCCGACAGCATGCATGTTACCATACCAGCTGGTTGCCAGTGATTTCTAAAGCAAAGCATTAAAGCACCCTCCAATCTGCAGTCATTAGCTTCTGTGCTGCCCCAGGCCGCGCCAGTAATGGGCCTTGTTGCTCATGATCCACATCACGTGAGCTCTTATGTCTAATGTGTGGATGAGGGATTCTTTCATCGTGCTGATATGAATATCATTTTAACAATTTATGGCGTATATTAGTCAAAGGGAATGAATATGGAGGCACAGATAGAGAAATCATAAATGTCCTTCTCACGCATGCGGTGAACTGTTGCTTTAACCTCAGAGACCCCGAATGTTCTAAATCTGCCATCACACAAACACACAAAGAGGTTTGATAATACGACTATTAGATTCCGCCCCGTATCATTTAATCAAGGATAGGATGATGTAGTATTGCATGATAGATGGCTGATTTTCCACAGTGACTACCACTGTTTATTAAATGTTTTAGCCTTGTTATATGTTGTGTTTGTGTGCCCCTGCATGTCTCTGTAAATGTGCGTAAGTGCTTGTTAGCGTCTTAGCACAAGTTCTCGGTGGAAAGGCAGAAATGAGAGGTGGTGATGGTGCGAGGAATGGGCAGCTGCAGCATCTTTTACTGCACTCCTCATCCCACTTCAATCTCAGTGTCTCAGCTTCTCCTTCCAGGAGAAATGTGGAGTGTGTGGGCGAGTCGGATCTGCAATTAACGCTGGTTGTCAGAAAGAGAATGCTGGCGTTTACACGATGCCTCTGAATCACTGAGTGAAAGTCTTTCTCCTCCACTCTCCTCCTCCCAGGACATTTTTCCAAGGAGGACAAAACACCAGAGAGCTGAAAGCCAAGGATGCATTGAATGAAAAATAAGAGATAGAAGCAGAACATTCTTGGTCCAATAAAGAGGATAGTGTTTCTCTGATTATTTGGTAAGCCAAGATGTTCCTTTATACTGCAGATTTAGCAAGAAAATTACACTTATGGATATTACAGTATTATACAATATAATCTGACTGTTGTATATATTTTAAAATCTTTTTTGCATGATTGTGAATCTATTTGTTCAATCCCTTGGCTTTATATTATATTGTTTTGTGATGCATTGAAGTATGTACAGGGCTTGTTGTTATCGATGACAACATTTGGCAAAGTGAGCTTGAAGTGCAGTTGTGTTTTTCTGGCAAAAAGTTAGAATGTAGTAAATCTAGTTTAGTGGTTGAGGTGGTCGGCCAAATTTACACAGAGAACTGAAAAGTCACCTTCTTTCCTTTTTTGTGTGTGTAATGTAATTCCAAGTTTTGGTACTGTTTTATGCCTGAGTTACGTGTAAATATAGATGCAGATAAACAAAACAAACCATCAGAGGCAGAGTAACGCACGTTGTCACACTGTAGCTATTCAACTTTCTCTTTGTCTATCTAAAGCATCTTAGTAACATGATTCATTGTTTATTGGAGCTCCATCATCAATATGGAGATTCCAGCGTTCCCCTGTGAGACCTGGAGGTTGGATGCAGAATCTAGAGCCTGGCAGATAATGTTTTAGACCGCAGTTAACTGTAGACTGTTCCCTGTAGACTAAAGAGAAACAACTTTTTTTTTTTTTTGGGTCAACAAATAGCTGCCCTCTTTATTACATTTATAAAAACATATGATTTATTTCTGTTGTTGTACACTTAACCAGAAATCAGACCTAAGCTACCAATTCAGAACAGTTTGATTTCAAGTTAAGGTATACATTTGAAAAATATATTTTTTTTGTGCGTTTGGTTAATGCTAACTAGATTACTGTGGATTCGTGCCTGCAAATATCCGGACTGTGGGTGTAACGGTGGGTCTTTGGTTAGCACTTGTACCTTACTGCAGGGTGGTTCTGGGTTCTGTTCCTGCGTTTGCAATCGCTTTTTTGCATTACAGAGGATGTGCTCTCGTGATCAGCCTAAAGTATAGGTGTGAACTAGCACTATTTGACTGACGACATAAACTTGCGAAATGCTACTGACTGAAGCACATGTTCTGGTGTTTTCTTTTAAACATTAAAATATATTGATTGTAATAAATTGTAATTGTCAGATATCACAAAATCAACCGATAAGACTCGTGCTGAGATTATTACTTGCCTTTTAAAAACTATATAATAGAATTAATACATGTCATATTGACTGCCTTTTAAGCCTGATAAGCATAACATTTCACTGGCAGCAACACGCTCTGTTCATTTTATGCCCTGTTCCAGCCCAGTACAAGCTCAGAGGGTGAAAGCATTACCTCGCTGAGGTACTGTTTGTATAGCAAGACAGCTAGCAGTGACCTTTCAACTGTCCTGCCCTTGACTGAGACCTCTGGTGGTAAGCCACCCTGTTTGGCTCACTCAGCACATGTGCTGCTGAGCAGGACAGAGCAGCTTAAGGCCGCACCGTCTTTTCCTGTGTCCCCTGCTCTTTCAAACGAGGCCTGGCTGGAGGTCTCTTCACTCCTTCAACCTGGACCACACAGGAGACTCAGCAGGAAGATCCTCAAACAGAGTCGCACTTTAAATCTGCCGTCAGTCTGATCTTGGTTTTGCCACTCACTACTGGACTCTGACTGCAATTGCAAAAACAAACAAACCTTTGGTATTATGCTTTCATAGCAACTCAAGCCAATGTCGTAGCATGATCATAATGTTTTTCTTTAAGCTTTTTTTTTGTAAATTGCTGTGCATAATATCTTGGTCCCTTAGCTGATGGCCGTTGAGTTACATTTTTTAAAATGCACATTCACACTGTGTGGTTTTGGGAGGGTTTTACTGTGGAAGCATGCGGTGGAGCAAAGGTGATGACTTTGATAAGTCAAGTCATTTAACACCTTTAAGCTGCCCCCTCTTTCTTCTTTGGCTTTCTGGGCTACAAGAAAAACCCACAGAATCACACCGTGCATCATCTCTAGAGTCAGTGGGCCGAACTTGTGTGGCATTCAACACAAACGTGTGACCTGTGGTTGTGTTCGTCATTATTTTTTAGTTTGTTTTCTTATTGTTGTCCTGAAACAGACATCGGCCTGCACGGCGATGTAGAACTAGCGAGTGATGTTCTACACAATATTGTGGCTATATTATTAAGTTGAATCATGTATAAAGCAAAACTGAAGTTAAGAAAGACATCTCTTTGCTGAGTTGCATTTTAACCGCATCTTAATGAGACTTTGAGAAAAAAAAAAAAAAACATAAATCAAAGGAATATATTATAATATAATTTACTAGATCAAAAGATCTCCCCATGATTGCTAATATACCCCACTGTATTGAATTCCTGATGCTCTACTGTAGATCTTAAAAAGCATCTCTCACTGGAGATTTAGATTCTCCGGCTTTGTAGAGTCGATTAAGCGGAAGCATCATCAACAGACAAACAATTGAACTGTGTGCAAAGTAAACTTTCTTCACAGTCTGGCAAGCTCTGTGTGATGAAGTGGTTTGTGTTGGTTCAGAGCGCTGAAAAAGGCTATTTGAAGCATCAGTTACAGCCTTTATCACCATTTACTCTACCCTCCCATTATGTTACTCTAGATAGCCAGGAGTAGAATGTATGGGAAAGTGTTTATCAATGGCTGGTGTAGTAATTACAGCTATGAGACTTGGGTGTCACAGCTCATACATCAAGCCCATTGACTAAAAGTCCAGTAGCTGCTAGAAGGAACAGTTGGATCTCCTGCAGCTGGACTGGCCCTGTGGCCTCATGAGCTGCAGGAAGGAGGCCCGGCCGGCAATATCCTTGTTTTTCTGTCTGTCTGAGAAGCCTTGTGAACCAGGACAGCTGGGGGGGATGTGATTCCTCCCATTATTCTGCAGCGCACATCAGCCATACGAACAGGGAAGGGAAGTGACCCAGCCTCCTCTGCTCTCTGGAAGCTGCTCCGGTCCACTGCAGGGCTCTGACTTACAGTTCAAAGTTGTCTTCCTCTCCGCTGTTAGGGCTGAGCTGTAGCAGCATGAGCACTACAACGCCTTATGCATGTTCTTTTTAGTTAGAGCTCAAGTTTCCAAACAGTTGTGCAACAGACTGGGGTGTAGTTTGTTGTGTTTATGTTGTGTTTGCAGATTGGAGATGATAGGAGCTGTCTTTTTGACCTTGCCTACTTTAGGGGGAAAGTGTAGGCCTGTTAAGTATAATAATTACAAGGCCTCATATCATCTTTAGGCTTATACAGTTCACATGGCGGCAGCAAACATTAGTCTTCTTTGCGCTGTGGTTGGGCCACATTTGGAATTTTTAACATTTTTATTTAGTTAAAACTAGGGCTGAACAATTAATTGAATCCTAATCGAAATGTAAGACAATGCAATTAGCAAATCGCCAGAGACTGCAATTTAGGATATGTGTTATGCAGTGAGTCTGACCCAGAGTTTAAACTGTGGTGTCTTTGATTTTACAATTTCATGCTGTTCTCCTTGTGTAACAGTCACACTTTGGTTGGTCTCTCGAGTGGTAATAGTCCATCATGTTTTAAGTGTATTACACAGTGAACATTGAACTGAAGCTTGACTTTAAAAAAAAAACGATATTGCAAATTAAATCACAACATGTCAGAACAATTAAATATGTTCCTTGGATCATTTAGCCCGAGTTAAAACATTTATTTATTTATTTTTTTTAAGTATCCAGGGCATTCAAAATATAGTGTCTTTGCCATCCCCAGGCTCTAGATTCCAACTCTCTATAGTGTGACTGTGATTGTGAGTGAGGTGTCGAGTCTGCCCGCTGTTTGTGCGTCTGCCCGTCTGCCCGTCTGTCCTCTCCCTTCCTCCCAGTCCACTTTCCATCTGTGTGCTGTGGGCTGCAGATCTAGGTGAAAATGGTGTAGTGTTTCCACCAGTGAGCTGTTGCCATCCTGTATTCATGTCAGACTGTGTTGTTCTTCGCTTTGTTTCCCTTCTCCCCCTGAACCTCTGTCGCCGGTCCAGCTGCCAGGGGTGTTCACAGCGTGGCTGGGGTTTGAGGAGGAGGGGGGGGCATTCATCATCGGCCGCTGGCCCTGGGACTCAGAACCAGAGGCTATCAGCTATCAGAGGCTGGGACTCAGGACTAGAGCCTCTCCAGGAATCTTTTCTGATTCCTGGAGAGGTGAGCAGCAGCAGGACCGGTGGGGGGGCTGTCTGTCTTCCCCTTTCTCTGTGTGTCTCGTTCTCACTATCTGTGTTTGCACACAGTGTTCATGTGACAGCTAACGCACATCATCTGATTTAGGAGAAACTGTGGACTGTAGCTGCAAAAAATACCCCTTTGATAATTTGCTCAGTGAGGGCTGTTCATTGATGTCAATACATATCACACTGAGATAGATGAGAGGAAAAAAACTGATCTTCTTATCTTTAAGATTGAAGTCAGTTTCTTTACAAGAATCGGTAATAAAGAAATTGTGATCTGCCTTGAAGATTTTCAGGGATATTCCTGTTGAAACATATCATTCACAAAGCAAATTCAGAACTTCAGTGATTATTCGAAATGAAAGCTGTTTCCCAATGTGACCCTAGAAAGCCCTGAAAACATAAAACATTTTTACAAAGCCAGATTTTATACTTTGTCCAGACACTTCTAGCATCTCTCACTCATACCGTATTATCAGAAATGAGTGAGCAGTTCCCCTATTTGAAATGCTTTACATGAAATAAAATGTGTGAATCACAGGCCTGTGTGAGATCATTAAAGAACTAATTCTATAACATAAATTTGTAAGAAAAAAAAAAATCTGTGCTACTTTAGCTAGCCGTTTTCACTGTTGTTATGACTCATGGCCATCCTCACCGCTCAGATTGCATAAACCTTTTATGTAATGGAACACTGTGGGAAAGAGGCATCGAGTGGAAGATAAAAATGGGAAGAGAAAATCAAATATTTATTCTGAGCTTTTTACATTTTTTTTTTTCTTTTAAGAGCAGACATTCTCTGAAGGCAGACAGCAGCTATACTCCTAAACACTATGGACTACATGCATGTATATCGAAAGGTGTTGGTTTTTTTTTTCTGCAGCATTCACTGTTTGTTTAGTTAAAATCAACTTGCTGATTATCAAACACTGGTGGAGAATTGGGTATCTAGAAGTTCTGTGTCTAATCTGGGTCCTCAGTGTTTAGAGAAGACGTGTTGAGATCGGGTAAATGCGCTGCTGCTGAGACACATTATGCATAACGTCCCTAATATCCTTACACTGTGGATTCCCCCTGGAGGAAGATCTTGGTTCATCTTTGCTGTTTACCATTTCTGAGTTGCGGTCTATGTAACATCAAAAGGCTGCCATGACACTTAACACAGCTCGCAGGGTTCCTCGGAGGATGGAGGGGGGGAGGGAGGACGACTGTTTGCTCCCGATGGGGTTGGCATTATTATTGTTCCCTGGTGAGAAGTCCGTCTTATGATAGACAACCATGCAAATGGACACATGCCACCCTAACCATATCAGACCACGGTGCCACACTGCAATCCTATGCAAATTTATAAACCCCTAGCATTTATTAGTTTGTGCATGTGTGCAACTGGCAGGGAAACAGAAAAGAGCAATAGGCGCCAGAAAAAAAAAAAAAGAGGCAACAGTAGAAATAGAGAAATAATGTGTAACACCTAACTTTATCAGTTAGCGAAAAGTATCACACAGGAAGAGTGAGAAATACTGATGTTGTGTCGTGTCAAGACACTGACTTGTTAAACTGACACACTGTCATAAGGAATGTTGGTGATGGAGGGCTTTTTGCTCAGAGACACAATTTGTTAAACCAACACGTTTAATATGAAGCGAGTAGGTAGCCATTAGTCTGTCATTTGCACTTTACACATATAGCATGACAAACTGTAGATTGGCTGATTAGAAATTATGTTTAAGGGCAAAGAGGTTAACCTAATAGAGAAGTTTCCACTATGAGAAAAACTCATGTTTGAGCAATGCTGAACAACAACACACCAGTCGATCACATTCAGGTTACAATGTATGCAGATTTCCATAAACTAAAAACCAAGTGATCTTCCTTGAAAAAGCCTTAATGTTGTTTTAAAAGCTTCAAAAACTCTTTTAACCATCTGGATGAAAACAATATTCCATCTGAACATGAACATTGTTATTTTATTTTTTTAAGCAAACTCAAGTTGGAAATGATTTTTTTTTGCTTCTTTTTTAACAGAAGCAAACTATCACTTTTATTTTTTGTATGTAAAAATATAAAAACACAGAAGAGAAAGCTATTGACTGATTCCAATCCATACAAAGATAGCAATTTCTAACAGCCACCCTTGTTTGAATGAGAAAAACAGGGGGGTTGTGGGTTAATAATAGTGTTTATTTTGCGATGTAGGCTGCCGTTATCTAAATACGTAGATATTTAGTTGTTAGTTTTTGAGAATGCGGATACCTTCAAACACTCCTGAGTACTCTTAAGCGACCGTCTTGGTTTTTTACATAGATTGCCAGGTGTTATTTTTCAGATTGAAATGCCCTGATCTGTAACTTAAACATAATGCTTATACTTCACAGGCAAAACCTGGGTCTAATAGGACACTATAGCAGCTGTACTGCACGTCTATGATTTCTCAGTCGTCAAGCACATTCATTTTTAATGAGACATAATTCATCACCCTACCCTTGCATTGAGGAAGTTATCATCATTTCTTTGTTCATAAAAGTTTCACTCCAATATGCATCAAGGGATTTACCTTGAGGAGGAGAGTAGCTTTTCTACATGAAATGGATATAACTGTTAGGCGAGGGTCATCTCTTTATCCTTGAGAAACTGAGAATCCATTCATTGGCTGGGCTTGAAAACCTGACTGACGCAAATGGATCATTGGGAATAGAAGTGTCCCAGCAGTAATTATGTTACAACGCCGCTGCCGCACACTACCACAGAGGTGGGATGGGATGGGCGCGGGGTGCATCTTTTAGTCTTGTTTCCCTTACATCTTTCCACATAGTTAACACAGTCATACCGTCTTCTCTCTCTCTCTCTCTCTCTCTCTCTCTCATTTTCCTTCTGTCTGTCTTTCATACACACCCCTGCTATCAAACCCAAACATGCGAAGAAGACGGGTGGAAAGTTTCTGACTAACATTCATCTCTTTCTCGTTGGATGACTCTTAAAATAAGGAAAAAGTTAGCAGCAGATCATGTCACCTATTTGTCACTGTTGTCTACCTGGCCTCTAGATCCCTGCTGCCTCTGCCTGGAAGCCACACTAAAATGTCTGTTTCATTTTTTTTTTCCTGCTATCCAGGGCTCTGTGGCACTAAGTCACTTAAAAAAGAGACATGAAATTAATGTAATGTCAATGGCGTTTTCTCATGAAACCCCAAGGCACTTAGTCAAAGTCACCTTGCATAGTCCTCTCATCCCCTGACAGTAGTGCGAGAGTGAGATGGAGGATGTCTGTCTGGTAAGGCTGTCAGCATATGATGTCCTTTGGTTATTGGTTGTTATATCCACTCATCGTCATTCATATTCTGTAGATTGAATGCATGTCTGGTATTTATCAGAAGAGCGACATCATTTCCATTCAGTTGTCTGTATAATGTGGCCCGCAGTGAAACATTTTCTCAGCGAGAACAGGTTCATCCTGTGGGGTTTTCTTTCCTTTTGATGTCATTTTGGAGGTGATAAGTAGCTTTCCGTCTCCTGGTCCCTGTCTTACAGCACCATCCCCCCCAGTCCAAGCAAGGTGCTAGCAGCATGGAGGATTGTTTGAACTTGCATTGATCCAATGTGGGATTACAGCTGGGTCATTGGAGAGTTGGACTGAGCTTCCAGTCATCAGTGCAGATTAACCACTCGCTGTCTGCTTGGCTGCCATTTGCAGCGCAGGCTCTCGTTGCTGGCTTTGTGACTGTCCCCACCGTGCAGGTCACTGTTTCCTTTTGAACAATGCATTTTTATGTCTTACCTAACTGAGTTAGGTTCAGACTAATTTAATATGCAACGGAAACATATTGCTTAATGACATAAGACAAGAAACACACTTTCATTGCTTGAATCTATAAGCAATCTATTAGAGATTCACCGGTCCTAATTTTAAAATGTCAGTTTTTTTGGCCTGTGGGGTTTTCTTTAGTGCAAACTGTATGAATTTGAGTTTCCTGTAATACCTACAAGGTGTTCGTATCATGAGCATTTTAGCCTTTCCTTGAAATGTTATTCAAATCGCTCCCCTGTATGAGAAATGTCACCCCAAGCAATGCTTTAGAGAGGAAGGGGAAGTGCTGCAGAAAGTCCATGTTTTGCACACTGCCCCACCTCTCTCTACATTTCTCAAAGCCTCCTTTTTCACTTTTTTTTTTTTTTTTTTTTGTTCGCATGCCCTTGCGATAGCTCTTATTAATTATATCTCATTAGTTGCCTTGGAAACTGAGGTGAGGGAATGTATAACATGAGTTCAAAGAAAGAGAGAGAAACAAAAAAGAAAGAAATAAATCATGAGAAAAAGCAAGCAAGAAAGAAAGAAAGAAGGGGGAGGGCGAAGAAGAGGGGATAGAGAAAGTGCTTGTTGAGGGATCAGCCGTGTGTCAGATTAGCATCAGGAGACATTAACACTAGTGATGCTGCTGGGGCCACAATCCTGCCTTTCACTGCTGGAGAGGGAGATAAGCGCACTCTCACAAAAGGGAAGAGGGAGAGAGCGTGAGAGGGCTGGCTTGCCTCCACTCCCCTCAGGCCAACAGCCCCATTTACAGGTACAGCACCTCCTGATGAAAGCAAGAACAAAGAGGTGGATGTTCATTTCCTACTGCGCTGGTGTCAAGGCGCCATTGAAACAAATCGGTAAAAACTGTGGATTTAGGCTGTTTCGCTTTATGTCTTCAATCTGCCAGGAGCTAATCATAACCGAGCCGCGATGTTGACACTTTGAGTTTGATACACTTAAGAACGTTATCATGGATTATTTCACTGAATCCCCATATCAATGCACATCAGATTACCGCGTGAGGCTCCGCTCTGAAAATGTAGTTCTGCCATAATCATGTTGTTTCAATGTATATTAACTCGTGCTGTGAGAGCCGTGATTCATTCTTATGTAACCGGTGGAGTGTTTGAATAACAAGAAAAGGTCCTCTGCCTACTAATTGTAAAGCGAGTGGCCGAGAGCGTCCTGTGCACGTCGTCCAGCCTGTGTAATGATCCTTACAGTAAACACAGGGAGCTCACAGTGAGCGAAGCCACAAGAGATGAGCCACTGTTGTTGTTTAGTCTCGGACTTACATTCACAGCGGTAATAATGGGAAGGATCAGAGGGGAAGGGTGTCCCCAAGGCGGTCCCTCCCTTTCTTCCTCCCCATCACCTCGCCCCGACCCCCTCTTGACTCCCCCCACAGAGGGCATGTAGAAGGGTCCTGAATAACAGGAAGCGGAGGGGCAGGAAGTTGAGTCTTGTCTGCCCACGGCCTGTGGTAGGATACTGAGGCTAACTCTGCTTTGCACAGGAAGCACAACTGTCACGGCTCTGCTCGAGACTTTGGCTGCTGTCCATCACCTTCAAAGAAGCGGAGACATAGTGCGTGTTTCTTTAACGCAGGATGAATTTTTCAAATGCGATTTTATTTAGATGTTAAATTCGAGGTGGTGCAGTCTTTGTTGATCTACTTTAGCGGCAGCACAAACTCGCCGAGTAACAGCGGCCTCACTTTCTGCTCATTAGGTAAACCTCGCAACAGAAACGCACAATGTAATTTTGTGTTACCTTTTATATAGGCCAGCAGTTGAGGGAGTAATGCCTCAACTTTGTGTGGAGTGAACACAGGCTTACAAGGAGAGAGGGAGGAGGATGTGCTGGATCCAGTAATTACACTGGGAATTGAGCATGTTTTATTGATTGTGAAAGGGCCAGGCCTGTCACCAAGCCTCCCAGCGTCTCAGTAGTCCGTCTTAAGGGAGGAGGAGGCAGACTGGCGTTCCTGTCGCTTGACCAGTCTCACACCTCGTCATGCAGGATCAGTGCGGCTCCGGTCAGAAACGATGACAACGCTCGGTTACTTCTGTTCTGCCGTCGCATATTCCAAAACTGCACGTTTGTTTAACATGGGGGTACAGTAAGGCATGGACTTGTTGTGTAAGGCATGTCTTATTGACTTTCCGTCAAGCCGATGTGGCCGTTCCTATGGTGACATACTCTCTTCACATTGATTTATGTGTTACAAACGTGTGGTAAGCATTTTTCAGAAGTGCTGGATTGGTTTATATCAAAGTGGACCAGGTGCATCATATCAAGGTCTTTTTAATGTACTGAAATGCTGTTTGACAACTTTGTATTGTAGGGATGCACTGATGTGGGGTTGTTATCAATCTGATAGCAGTTTTTTCCTACATGTAAAATCACTAAGTGTACTTTTGCTTTTCTTAATGTGTGTGTTAATGTGAGGCTCAAACTAGATATCTTCTGCAAGTGGAGGCCGTTATGTGGCATCATGCTTTTTAGGCTTGTACGCATTTTATTTATATTGTTTGAAAGTTAATGAAATCGCAGCATTGCAATGTGTCGGCCTCATGAACAGGCAAAAAAATGGAGAAAATTGGAAACTGTATGGAGTAAATCTTTGCTAATGTTATCTAACTGCATAACTCTTTCCCAGTTTTACACAAAGGGCCGCCACCGTCTTCCCATTAAAATAATTTATTATTCAGCAAACAGTGTAGAAACAATTTGTAAATGGAATTAACTGAAACTGAAATTTCCATTCTTATTTTATGGATTTTCTTCTGGATTTTTAAAATACGCAGAAATATCAATAATCCATTAGTTTAATTATGTACATCTGTATTATTGTTATTATTATTGTTATTATTATTATTATACAGTACAGGTAATTTAATTGTTTTTACACATTTAAATATTTATCATTAAACATTTAATCCCCAAAATTCCTATGAACTCATGTAAAAAATAAAACTCTACAATTTTATTTTAATGTAATCATAGAAAATATATGTATTTTTATGACATTTTTATTTTTTGTTAATTTACAGTATTTTTTTGGGGGGGGCTGCTGGAATATTTTTTTTATTTTTTACATATTTTTTATTAATTTTTTTACAGTGCATGGAGGAGCTAGAGAAGCATCAGTGGTAGCTTTAAACTTTCTGCTGTAACTAAATGGAAAGAAACATAAAAACTATGTTTAATGTCAAATACTGATGTTTGACCTCAATCTGATCCACTTTCGACGCCAGTTTCCGTCCAACCACTATCCCCTTTACAAACGAGGTGAATGACTTTATCTGCCGGCTTGTCTGTATTCCCACAACGATGTATTAATTATTGAGGTGGACACTTTTGCCGTAGTTAAGGGGTTACTGTTGATATTCATTTTACCACGTGCCTATATGTTCTCACAGAGATGTCCTCTTGGTCTCGTGTTGTCCTGCTCCTGCTTTCACGCTCGGGTTTCTCCCTTTCCTCTTTCTCCTTTTATGTTTATCGTCTTGGGCTCTGTTTCTTACGCACACTCACATGCACAAAGAGCACATGATTTAGGCCATAAACAGATACGCTGTCCCATTCTAACACTCAGGAGAAGTCGGGAGTGTCACGCACAAACATGTACCCTGCTACAGTGCAGACATTGTTCTCCTTTGTAATCTGAACATCTTCTGACATGCTTATCTGGGTGGTGGGAGCAGCTGAAAATTTCCCACTTAGTTCTGGAGATTGGAGTTGCATTATTTGTTCTGCAGTGAAGTATGTTGTGATACGCTCAACCGCAGTATACGATTAGGGCGATCGTTCAAAAATCCTGGAAATAAGGTTTTTGCCAGCAAGCTGTTTTAGATTTTGACTGACTTTTGATGAATGTGGACACTAAAGTTGGGAACTCGGCACACCTGCAGTCTGAAGCCCCCCTCTCTCTCTCTGCTTGTCATTTTGTATCTGTGCAAGAGAAATGTCATGACACAGTCTATTATTCCTCTAGACTTGAACTGTCCCGCCGTGACAGCTCCTCTGCATAAAGAGAGGGAGGAATGCGTACATGTGTGCGTACGTGCGAGCGCCTCCTCTCTGATGTTTCACTGGACTTTTATAAAACGAGCACGACTGCAGCATTTTTAGTGGAGCAGATCGTCATTCCAGATAGAGAACGGCGGCGATACACTCACGGCGAACATATTCACATACGCACACGCTCGACGAGCAGAGCTTCCTGTGGTCAGTTCTGACCGGCCTCAACAGATGATTACAGATTAGTTCACCTCAGATAAGCTCCTCTAAACCAACACGAAATTCACTTATACACGCACTGTTAGAAATGAACAAACACAGAGCATGGCAAAGATTTTCCTCGTACATTAATGCAGATTGGAATAACCCACAGTGTTCAGTTGTCTGTCAAGTTCATCGCTTTTCTGTTTGGCAGCAAGCAGTAAAAATCAAAGCTCTGACATTGTATCATGAAATCTGGCGTGAGGAAACCCTCCTCCTCGAAATGCAAGCAAGAAAGAGACCAGATTACTGGTAAAAATTCAAATTTCTGTCACTTAAAATGCAGTGAATTCACTGAATGAGTCATTGTAATGCTTAGTTTAAAATAGTTAGCTGTTTACACTAATACAGAGTTTCAGTGTGGCCCAGGTATGTCTTTGGGGGAACTGACACCCTCCGCTGTGTGCTCCCTCTAATTCGCTCTGTCAGTTTGTGTGTAAAATGGTGAATGAACAAGAATATCGTCATTCTCCCTGGTCTGTTGTGATGTGGTTTGGGGAAATTCTTTGTGGGGGTTCAGGCAGTTACTTTCCTGGCTCAGACAGGCTGTGCGTGGGTAGCTAGCAAGGTGATCTCAGTCAAGTTTGCCTACAGTGGAGCCCCGATTCAGACAGCCAGACACCATAATGCCAGTCCATCTGTAACCCATAATGACCGTGTGCCACTGGAACTGGTCATTTTCGTTTTCACTGCCAATTCGGCCCATGGCTTCCTCGCCTCGCAACTGCTGACTGCATCTAATGGCCTGAGTTGTTAACCTTTCTACATTTGTACTCACAGGGGAAATGCAGTTGTTTAGACATTTTCTATTTGCTGGGTGTAAGTGATGGATGTGCCTCCAGGGAGGGGGCTATATCTCTTCTTGCAGAGAAGCAGAGACAGGACAGAGTTAGATGTTCTCCCGGGACACTGTGGTCTGAACCACTGGCCAGGTTACAGGCTCATGTGGGAATACACCCCCAATTCTCTTTATCCCCCCTGGCTTCTTCTGCAACCCAGGAGATTTCAACTTGCCTACTGTCAACACCAAACTGGGTGCTCTCTTAATCATCTTAAGAGCAAAGCTGGCGTCAGTGTGGGTCAGCTCAGGAAACGCTGCTGTTGTGCGTGCAGTGGGCGGTAGCCAAATTATTTACTATTCAGGTGAACTTGGATGAATAAACTAGATTTCGCTGCAATATGTAAAGAGAAAGATCAGCATTTTGGGGCAAACGCTTCTTTGCTTTCTTTGCAAGAGTTTGATAAAAAGAATTTATACCATTCGTGACTGTGAAGCAGCTGGTTAGCTTAGCTTAACACATTGAACCTGGTTCCATCCAAAGGTAACTACATCTGCCTACCAGTTTGGAGGTCACTTAAACACACCGGTTGAAACCAGTTGCCAGGCAACTACTGGAGACGAAGGTACTCCGAGTCAAGAAATAACCCAGAAAATAACCCTTAATAAGGCAGGGGATTGCCATTTTCACTCTAAACTTTTTTTTTTGTATGTGAAGCATAGTTATTACTTGTTAATTACTGAGCTTTAGAGAGGCTGTTGGTATTTTGTTACCTTTGGACGAAGCCTGACTAGTTGACTCCTCTGCCTCCATTCTCTGTGTTACATTAACACACTGTTGGCTTTAGCTGTGGCATGGATCTCCTCATCCTCTCTGCCACAAAAGTGAAAACGTTTATTTCTCAAAATGTCAAAACAGTTTGCTTAAATATAGTCCTCTAACACTCGAATGATCAGATTATTCTCCTTGTATGTTTCAATCTCTGTGTGAAACGACTTGTTACACGTATGGCTTCTCGCGTCTCACAGTATAGCTGTCTTTCATTGACTTCAGCTGTGGTTCAAGTGCAGCAGTGGAGGAGATAACGGCATGCCATGTGGGTCTCGTACTTTCTGAATGTGCTTGAGAACAGAACACAGAGCCCTCCGGGGCTTTGAAGTGCCTAAGGAGACATTGTTGAGTGTCAAGTTAACGTTCTGCTCTTCTCTTTCTCTCTTTCTCTTTTGGTCCTCTTACAGATCGTGGTGTGGTCTGCCGAAGAGTGCATCGAGAAGAGTGAAAGAGTGTATACAAGTAAAGAAGAGACTGTTGCACAATGTACTAGGAGAGTGGGGGAAGAAAGCGTGTTGTTTTTCTGATATTGTAGAGGTGTCAGAGAGACCCAGAAAGGACACAGCCATGGGGCGGAAGAAGATACAGATCACCAGGATCATGGACGAGAGGAACAGGCAGGTGAGTGGGACGATCAATTTATCCATCCTATATGCACAGGTGATATACAGTATCTTTAGGCTCATATTCTCTCAGCTTCTTTCACAGGATGCTTCTGTGCCTTTACTTGCTGCTCTGTACCTGTCTGAAGGTTAAGCTTTTCCTCCCTGTCTTGGACCAGAGTTCAGCAGCTGTCATAGTGTGCATGGATCTAAACAGACATACCTCCCTCCCCAAAGTCCCAGCCAGCTGAACAAGGACCATGACATTTCTTTGTCAGTGCGGTCGTATTTACAGACATGATTCCCCTGCCACCCTGCAATTTCAGCCGGAGAACTTGATGAGGCAGCAGGAGCGCTGGGCTGCAGCGGGGGCCTCGTGGCGTGGGAGTGAACTGAGGGTAGCGAGGAGCACAGCGAGCCGCCTGTGGCCTCCCCACACTGTAGGGCTTGTCCCCTGGCCTGGCAGCACGGCTGGGCCCCTTCGCTGTATCCCTGTGTGTTTGCAGCTGTTTGGTAGTAATTAGGAGCAGCCACTGCACCACAGCACCCTCTCATTTGCAGGGTGGGTCAGAAGGACACACAGCACCCTTCTTTGCCTTGGCTACTCTGGTTCTGGCTCGCCACAAAGAGGGAGAGAGCTGGAATTCACTCTGTCTGCTCATGTTAAATATAAACTCCTAAACAGCAAAACACTGTACAAAACAGCCTGGGTCTGTTTGAAACAAGAATAACAGGCGGGTATATCTATAGCAGATATGCTGGGTCCAGGTCTTTTTTAGCTACACTACCTTTGATTTAAGAGCTAAGTGAAGGAACTGAGAGTGCTGTTTTTGGAGAATTATGCCAGTTTATGAGGATGCATAAGTTTCCTGTATCCATCTGGTTAACACCATCTTAGAATATAATTAATTGTAGGGTAATAGCCAACTGGTACTGTGACCATGTTTCTGTCCGTTAATGCGAGGGTAGCGGTTCAGTCAAGTGCAAAACAAAAATCCACAGTGTGGGCCAATTATCAGTATAACACCTGGCTCTGGGTGGGATCCAAATAGGGGGGCTGGAGAGGAATCACTCCTGGCTCGTTGGTGGTATCTACACTGTAGGCAGTGACCTGTGAGATGGAAAGAGAGAAATTTACATGAAAACAGGCTGTCGTCTGATCGCTAGGTGAGCAACTCTTCAGATGATCCATTCTTTACAATGCATATATTAAGCGAGTGAGGGGAGACATTTTGCTCTATTGTTTCCGCGAAAAGTGGAAGCTGCAGAGAGAGACGTTGCTTATTATTAATGTGTCTCCCAAAGTCTAGTGTTTGGATCAGATCTTAAATGTCTCACTGTATAATTTGTGAGAATATTTATCAGCAGAACGCAGGCATTTGCAGCTTGCTTTTAGTTGCTTTTAGCTGGCTCAGCAGAGAATCTGCTGTGACAATAGGCCGCTGTGCTAAAATAAAGCTTTGGTATAAAGTGATGTATGTGTGTGTATCTTTGTCTCTTTTTTTCCGTGGGCCATGAAGCACACAGTGCCATCTCCCCAGGGCGTGCTCCTAACCAAGAGGGAATAGCCATTAGCATATGGTCCCCATTGTCGGCAGACAATTTGAATCTTTGACTACGTCACTCTGCTATTAGCCTTCCACACGCTTGCTAATTAGATGGTATTGCTGTACAGGATGTTGTGTGTGGACGACAGGGGCTCCCTTGCGTTATCACTGCAAGTGTTTTAGGAAGGCTGTTAACCTTTCAAGATTTATAACACAAAGCGTGGCACGGGCTGAGAAGGTCTGTAATTGCGCAATCTATCAGGCCTTGAGCGCAGAGTGAAGCGCAGGCAGTGAACTTAGCTGATATATTTATATTTACGGTGCAGAGAAGTGTATTGCGCAAATATGACAAGTGAGATAAGATAATAAGAATACTACTGTTGCACACATCATGTGCAAGTTATGGCATTGTTGTGCAGCTTTTTGTTCACAGGAAAGTGTGTTTTTGCCGTGTGGCCCCGCAGACGGAGACATGAATGCAGCAGAGGTCCTGTCATGCATACTAGAATCTGCAAAGAACCAGTTCCTGTGTGATGCTCTGCATAAGTGATGGTCCTGCATCACAGCAGCAGAGTCATCAGCCAGAATGACTTCACTGACCGCAAATGAATGCAGATAACAACCAGGCAATAGCAACGTCCTGCATTATTCTTCTTATCGACTGTAATCACAGCAATTTGTACCCTTTGAAACACAGTGAGATGTATGTATTTGCTTCATGAATAGATTCAAACATGCTTACATTTTTCCTCATTCCAGTTTCTTACAGTGGACAGAGACAGACCAGCGTAATTTGGCCTCCAAGAATAGAAGGTTATTGTGCGTTCTGACTTTGGAGGTTTGGAACTCGTGATTTGTGCAAAATAACAGCAGAAACAGTGGCACTCACTGAGCATATTCAGGGTCTTTCACCTACTTCCTGGAGCAGCTGTCATTGTGTGGATTTACAGGGGGAAGGAGAGAGAAGCGAGGGTACACAGCAGTCTAGTAAGTTAGTGTAGGTGTTGCTGAAGCCTAGTGAGCAGTGTCTGCTGACGTCCTCTGGATGCCATTAAGCAGGCTCACTGGGGGTAATTGTCCAAGTCATTAAAAGTTTGATGATTTTGCTGCTGGGTGGAGGGTTGCCTGCCCTTGCTGTGGCTCATTTTGGATTTTTGCTCTGGCACGTCAGATGCCTGTAGGCACAGAGTAGCTCTCTCCTCTCTCACTTACTCTCCAGGGAGAAACACAGCGCATACCTCCCATTTTTCAGTTTTCGCTCAATCCTGAAGTTCTGAGTGGTCATCATTATTTTTTTGACAGGTAAAGAGTTTGTTGATAGACACTGGTAAGAACAGAGGAAAACTGTTAAATGTGACAGCCAGCGCATATATTATCACTGTTCAAGATGATATGCGGGTTCAGTGAAACTGTGCTGAAGCAGCAAAGCAGGAATTTGAGCTTTACAGAGAACTTGTACTTAAACGTGGTCCTGCAATGAATAATAGATTTCAATATTGATTATCTGTGATTAGATGTTTGGACAAGTACAAAAAGAAAGTAAAAATATGCCAATCAGTTTGCAGATTAGATAATCAATTAATTGTTCCAACTCTTCTGAAATGCACACTTTTAGGTAATGTTTTTTTTTTTTAATCTATAAATTAATCAGCACACTCTCTCAGTTACAGTTACCAGTTATTTAAACAGGTGAATTGTCCTTAAACTGGATAAGTCTTGTTATTGATTAGAGATATTTCCAGGAAACCTTCTTACGGTTTGTTAACTAGCATGTCATCCTCTCCGCTAAACAGGATCAGTCACGGCTACTGTAGGTTTCAAGGTCAATCCCACCCGCTGGATGAGGCCTTTGCGCCCTCAGTTGTCCACATGGGGATCCTGGGGCTGTCCTCTCTCCCAGAGAGAGCTGATCCAGGCAGACAGTCGCGGTGGCCCTGGCTTGTCTCCCAAGCCCGCACACTCTGGCACTACGGAGCCAGGGCAGCAGCCACAGGGCCCGGGTCACTCTGCCAGCTGGTGCCAGACCTCACTGTCTCTCAAGCCAGCTCTCATGTCTGCCATGGGGGCCGTCAGAGGTGACATGAGGTTCTAATAAGGCCGCTAGCTCCTCACCCCTCTGAAGGTGTTAGTAACTCAGGCATCTCCCGCCATGCCCCAGTCACAGCTGCACTCTCAGTCCCAGATGTCTTGTTTGTCATCTTGGCACCTCTGCCTGAGGACAGACATTGATAGACCCTTTGATTGACACATCAGCTCTGTGTGAATGTGTGTGTGTGGGGCTTTTTTTGTAATAGCATATGCTGTTATATGCAGGGTCCGTCTCGTTGAGGATGAAAACCATACGATGCATTTATCTCACTGTACAGTTTTACGCAAAGATATAAGGTTGCATTTGACACACCCAGTTATCATATAACAACATTTCAGTTAACTTTGCACCAACATTTTACCAACCCAGTTGCTCTTTCATTATTTCATATAAAAGAGATAACTATAACCGTTGAGCCAAATTTCTCTAGAGGATGAATTTGCTTGTTGCTGTTTATGAGAATTTTTAAAAATAATTTCCCTTGTGGTATGTTTTTGTCATTCCCACAAAATGAAATTTCCCATTAGTGACTACTTTATTTAGGCAAATAGGGTGGATCTACACTGTCGCTCAGGGAAAGAGAGCACACGTTTCTCTGCCGCAGGACCACTCTTTAATTTTGACTAATACGACAGGTGTATTTTTACGGAAATACTTATTAGCAGCCTTGTCAAACAGCGAACATGTAAAACCCTTATCAAATATTTAGAAATATGCACGTAAGAGCTAAATTAATGAGCACAACTACAGCTCTGTAGGTTGTGCTGGTGGGGAACTTGGAAAGAAATGCAGAAAGTGTAAATTGAGAGTGGAATTGCTACTTCATTTTGACATTGTGAGAGCTTCTTTAAAGGTCAGGGAGTTTTTCAGCCTGGCACAGTGTAGCTGATGCGCTGGTATAGTCACTGATCTGTTGGTTATTGTGTGAGCTGTTATAATGACCTTATCAAAAGCAGAGAAAGTTGGCATCACTCCAGTTCACTGGAAACATGGCCTCCCTTCTCTTTTGCCCTGACATTTGATTTCTCAGAGCAGCTGTAAGATGCACTGGTACAGTGTGTGGTAGAGCTTTACAATACGGAGGCTAATCCTGTCACTGTGAATTACATGAATTAGTCAGGGAGCTAGACTACATGTGTACCACATCTTACTATAGGAGCGGCTCAAATTTTTAAAACCACATTGAGTGTCTTTGTGGGTGTCTTTGACTTGGTGAACCATAGGAAAGCTTTGCCAGCGAACCTCCCACTTGACCTCAAGGATGTCTGTGGTTTTCCACTGTCGCACCAGTCACCCCAGACCAGATGGGGGTGGATAGAGGTTATATTTGTGAATGTCGGTCTTTGTGCTCCAAGGTTTTTTGTGTCACGACTTATCAAATTAAGCCCGACTTCTTAGATGTCCCGACAAAAGGAGAAAAATAGCGCACCAAATAGGAACAAAATACCTACGTTTGTAAGTACAGAAGAGTATTATCGATGTCACCTTTAGTAGTGTGAGCAGAAGCTGGCTTTTGTAGAGGTACTGTGTCTGTGGCTGGGGCAAAGACCAAGTCTCAGGGCGGCTGCTGAGGTTGAAATGAAGCGGTGCCTGGGTCAGCAGCCCTGCACTCAGCACTCTGCCATGCATCCAGGTGGAACAAAGTCCTCGCTCAGCGTCTCATCCTGGGCTTCCTGCTGAAAGGTGACATCTCCATGGCTTAACAGCCACATTCATCTGCTAAAGAGCACACAATTTGTTAATCGTTTTCCCACATGACAGTCCCTGCTTTCCAGTTGGTTAAGTAAACAAACAAATATGTAGGTGAATAAGGGAGCTCTGGTGTTCGGTCAGGGGAGACTAGTGTCAGGTAGAAAGAACTGCAAGTGCTCTAACTGGGTAGAAAGACAGAGTCACAAGCATATCCCCTTATCTGCCTCCATGCTGTGGTCTGCCTTGAGAAAATCAGAATGAAATGCATAATGCCTTTTCTGTTCAGCCAGACTTCCTCAAAGGCTTTATGTGACTACATTTTGTAAGGAAACGTGTTATTTGATTCAGCTTCTCCTGTTTTTGAACCTTGTCATTTTAAGAAATGTCATGTTAGAATTTGCCGTATGAGCTCAGCTAGCATTGGTGCATAGAATATAAAATGACACGAACACAGGCTCCTCTATGTCTAGAGCAGGAATAATGGCCCTGTGTAATTACCTGTAGTGTGAAAGATTTGAAATTCATTTATCACAGTTGGAGTGACCCCACTGCCTGAACGGTTACACATACACTATGCAACACATAGGATTATACTGCATTATACCAGTTAAAATGAGGGTATAGCCGCAAGCTGTGACCAATTAAAGTTGAACAAAGCCAGCTCATCTGCTCAACTCCTCTCTTAGTAGGTCAGTGAAACTGATGGAGAATACAGACCCGTATGCTCCTCTGTAGCTCTAAGCACAGCTTTTACTAGCACGTTCACAGACCGCGTTGTATAATACACATTCGACAAGACTCACGCACCAACGGAGAACATAAATCTGGCTTGAAAAATACAATTTTAAAGCTAATTTAAAAGAAAGCAGCCGTTGCACGACTGAAGGAGAAAACAACTGTCTTTCTATCCTCCCTCCTCATGAATAATGTTTTTAGTTTGAGAAATGAGTGTAGCTTACTGTAAAGAGGTGGTGTAACATAATGACATATGTGAATGGGTCTGAGGCAACCACAGAGACAGAGCTGCAGAGACACGGGACAGAAAGTCACTTTGCAGAGAGGGTTGCGTTACCATTGGAGTGATGTATGACCTGAAGTCCCATCTGAGGGCTCATGTTACAAGGCTTATGCTGCACTACAGAGATAGCTTTCCGTATATGGAGTCAGGGGCTACAGTAATGTATGGACCCCTGTTGTTGCCAAAGCTCTGACTCAGCTCGCTGACTCGTGCCTCTAACCCTGACCTCTGGCCTGATAACTAGACATTTCAGACATGCACTATGTTATTGCAATCATTCTAAAGGAGGAGTGATCTTGTTATCTGTCACCTTGTGTACAGCAGCATTGTTGGTGTTGTTACGTTTCCTCAAGTACCAACTTAGGTGCAATTTTGAGGTACTTTCCTTGAGTCCCATCGATTTTACTGTGAACTGTTATGTGACACTTGGAGTACAGTTATTTTAAATTCAAAATGTATGCATCAGTTTGTAAAATATGCTGCTTTGCTATTGCCAGCAATGTATAACCAACTTAGGAATTTGACTTGTAATTGTATTGCTAATTTCGCTCATTTAAAAAATGTGAATACTGATGATTGCACAATTTACATGGACTGCTGCAATACAAATGCCACATTAACATTTACACTTGCTCAAATTGCATGTAGATGTGGCGATTTCAGTTTTGTTCATTTGACTTTCATCATCATTTGAAATAGATGCTTTATCTTTTCTCCGTGTGTGTGTGTGTGTGTGTGTCCTCAGGTTACCTTCACAAAGAGGAAGTTTGGCTTGATGAAAAAGGCCTATGAGCTGAGCGTACTATGTGACTGTGAGATAGCCCTCATCATTTTCAACAGCTCTAACAAACTGTTCCAGTACGCCAGCACAGACATGGACAAAGTGTTGCTGAAATACACAGAGTACAACGAGCCCCACGAGAGCAGAACCAACTCTGACATTGTAGAGGTGAGTGAGCGCTGCTTTCCAGTTTTGTGATGGACAACTTGTTTCATATTGTGACTTTTTAGCTCGCCGTAGTTTCTCTCCTTTACGAGGAGAAAACACGTGTTCAGATTTGTGAGATTTACAGACCTAATAAATAGTTGCAGCGCTGGAGTCAGACTGTAAAATAAATTAATTCTGCAGCAACAGTTAGCTCGATTTGTAAGCGCCGCAAGATTAACATACCAGAGTAAGGAACGAGTAACAGTTTCCTTCTAGTCACCATTCAGATAGGGCACAGGAGGTCTGCACTCCCTGATAAGTTCAGCCTCTCTTGTGCCCATCAACTGACGTGGAAAACCTATCTCTGCACATGCATGCACGCGGTAGCTGCTGACCACCGTTGCTGACCTTATTTCCCCATATATATCGTACCTGTAGGGCACAGCTCTCTGGCGACTCCTCCGTACACACGGTTAGCTCGGCTATAGCGGCAGTATTTCTCAGCGAAAATACAGTGTTTAGTACATTCCATACAGCTCTATAAAACTCAACAAGCACTTGGGTTTCCTGGCAGCTCCTGCATGCCCAGCGACTAGCGGAAGAGTAAGCCACTTGTTATGCCAGCATACAAAATTGTCAGCCAGAAGTGTAAAAGCCAAAGTAAATGAGAATGATTAGGGATACATCCTGTTCCAAACATCTTGCATTGGCACATGTGTGGTTTCTCAGCTTATTCAAGATCTGCTTTAAGAGGCCGGTATCTTCATGCTGACTAAATGAAAGCACACACAATATATGTTAATGCCTATTGAATGAATCATGACACTCAGTATGAAGTTGCCCATTAATCTTTATTGCTATTATTTGCAATACATTGAGATTATCATTTTCTGCAGTGAGACACTTTTTATTAGACCATGCAAGCTCCTGCATCCTCTGTTTTTTACTGCCACCTGCCCACTAAGACATACAGCATTTTTATTACTGCCGCACAATTAAGAGACATTAAGAGTTTAAGATGGGTGAGACTGAATAAAAAATATCAAGAATCCTAGCTTTGAAAAGACTTTCACTTGGAGGAATTAGTGGAATTACATGCAGCATAAAGGAGTCAGCTGTGGCCCATTATCTTTTATTTATGCTGCTACTGCTTGTGAATTACCTGCTTGGCAGAGCTGCAGAAGAGTGTTCTGGCATCCAGTAGACTCATGCAGTCACTCCTCCATCAGGGGCCCTCAGAGCAGAGCAGGGGCTCACCTGCATAAAAAATACATGGACACATTCCTTACATAACAGTGACCACAAATTTGTTTTTGCTGTGACTCTGGAAGCTGTCTTTTTTAAACGAGACTTTTCTGCAAACACGACACCCCGCGCTCAGAGTTATGGGGTTATTCACCGCCCTGCACTTGGGTCACTCCTCGGGCTGTTATATCACAAAAGTCTGCGTTCTGCTGATGTATGTTAATGCGAACAGCATGGTGTAATTGGAATGTACATTGTGCATAATGTTGCACCAGTGCTCCCATGCTGATTTTCCATTTAGTACTGCTGGCTGCTCTCAAGGAAGCTGCCCCGCTGTACAAAAGGCGAGAACAAGCCACTGTTGTCCCAGCTCACTCGGCCAGCATCTTTGCAGATATGAACAAATCCCCCTCTGCCTGCTAGCTATGTGGTCAAGGTTCAGAAGTGAAGCAGAGCTGAAGTAACCAACCCGGTACACTTCACAACATCACCGCACAATCACACCATTCACTCGGCCGCGGAGCTGCGTATCGGAGGCGGCTGATAATCTACGCAGTTGATCGTATTTTAAGTGAAATCCTGTTTTTCTGACTGCCTCTGCCGGTGAGCACTTTGTGCTTTTCCGCAGCTGCACACATCCTCGCACACCACATGGAGTAGCTGATGCATTTGTATTAATGGTAGGAATCCACCCCTCCCTCGCACATCCACTCAAATGGGCCTCACATGAAGACACTTACACTGGACACTTATCTAAATTTTTAAATTGCGTTAAACAAATCTTTGCCATGCAAACAACCATGTGCTCATTTGTCCAGTTTGGGAGGCAAGAAAAATCCTCTCCCACTTTTCATTGGTAAGCCCTTTTCCGTGTGAGAAACTAAATCAAAGGTCACATTCCTGCTCAGTAGTACCATCTGTAGATAAAGGCTGAGCTGTGCAGTGTGGGAGAACAGTCTCCATGTTTTCCACAGATGGATGCATGCCTTGGCCACAGTTTGATAACCCAGTGGAGGGCTATGGACTTTGTCTCAAACTTGGCTCGCAGTCCAAAGCAGAGCAGTGGGCCTGTGTGTGTTGGTGTGTTGGTGTGTGAGTTTGTGTGTGTCTGCGTGTGTTAACCTTACCAACACACCAGGTGACAGGTGAGCTGTTGTACAAAGCTCAGTTTTTATGCATTCACCTGTGAGCATCAAACACATTTCAGATTTTTTTAAAAATCAAAATCAAAATAAACTTAAGGTAGAAGTTAGTAGTTTATATAAATGTTCTTATTTACTTTGTAAGAAAATCATAGACATGACACGGGTCTGTATTTACCTGAGTGGGAACCAGAAATAGCTCCTACTGGTAATGAAGAAAATAATCTTTCTTGTACTTTTGTAAAACATCAGAACATCTCAGCTGATATCTTCCACTGTCAGCAAGCTTTTTCCACATCATCATCAACATACAGTGATTTCTCTTTGGAAATAATTGTGCTATTTAATACAGACGTGAACTGAGTGGACTATTCATGACTGAAGGTTCTATGCTGCTTTTCCTGTTGTATTTCTTATTGAATTCTGTTTATACCACAAATGAAAATGCTGCTGTTTGTCATTAGATTAATCTAATAATATTTAGTCTTCCTTCCCTCTCCGCTTGTGGAGCTAATGAGATTTTGCTCGTGCTCCACTATAACCTCACACTGTTCTCCTGCACACAGAAAGATCCCTGTTTCTCGAGCAGAAACCTTGAAATGAGATACTAACTTCACAGGCATAATTTGGCATCTGCCTGTCCCCTCCTTTGAGCAATCCAATACAATTAAGGTATATAATATAGATTAGTATTAATCAGGTTTGCAGACACACGGAAGCAGCATTAAGCCAACACTTCACCATAATCTTATAAAATCAAAGGTTGTGAATAGGCTTTAAACCAATTTAGGAATGCAATCTTAGTCAAATACCAATGTAAATAACTGGACTGTGCTACTGTATGTGCCCCAAAAAATGGGCTTTTCACAGCTCCTTTTTGTCTCTTTCACCCCGATGATTTGTGCGAGTAAACACCCCGAGATCATTCATAGGGAAATTCTGCTTATCTTTACTCATAATAAAGAGGGGTGGCCATTGTTATTGTGACTCGGGGAAAAACAGACTATTCCCTCGCCGTTCACGAAGGAGCGGTCCTCGTCTCACAAGACCAACGCTGTGAGAGGAAATGTGCATAAAATTATCAGGTCATTTCCATTAGGTTTATTTGGCGATCAACTTTAAACGGAGCTGTATTAATAAGATATGTAAATGTTGACCATTATTGAATGTCAGGCCCTGGTTTTTTTTTTTTTTCACCCGAATCGTTTTCTTTGTGAATTTGGATCGGCCATTTGTAGACTTTACGGCGACAAAAGCCGTGTACACAATCGTCACAACTTAAGGGTTCAATTTGTCACCACATTCTGGTTCTTATTTGGCTAAACGATGGCGACAATCGCATTGAATGAGACACGGTGCCTCAGAAGTGTACGTCGACTGACTTATGGCTCAAAGAAAAATAAATGTTATCACCAGTTATGGAATGAATCCTTGAGAAAGCTTTGGGCTGAATGGGCACCAGGAGTTTCAGACAGGGGATATTTATGTTCGTCAATCAAAGGCTGAGCAGTGATTAAGGCTCATTTCTATCTTAATGAATGCAAATTGGCACATCTGCTATGGTGGTCTAGCTGTCCAGACTCTTCAATTAGCATGATTGATCAATTATCCTCCTGCTGGTGGCTCATTGGAAATGGAGGCTGGGGAATGGGCCGGTGGGTGGTTAGGAAGAGAGATGAAAGGAAAAAATAAGCAGAAAACTGTCCAAAACCTGCACTCAATGAATCAGATTGCTTTTTTTTCACCCCCCTTATTTTATGAAACCAGAAGAATGGTGGGATTTCATTTTACTCTAAGAAGGCACACATTTCTTAAGAAATGACAGTGATAAGTATAATCCAAAAAGCACAATTTTTTTTTTTTTTACTATCGAACAACTTTTTTAGTTTTCTGACAAAAAATAAGCATTTCCACTTTGGCACCTTGAAAGTGGCTGATGAGAGAACAGAGAGATCAAATCAGATGCTCAGATTACAAGTGGAAAGGTTTGATATTACTTAAACAAACGTGATAACAAAGTCAGCGGTTAATATTTTTTGACAGGCTGCGGCTGCGGCTTTGCTTTTGGCATTCCCGTCGTCTTTACACGAACAAAAACGTCGTTCGCATTTAAATTTTTTCTCACGCTTCATCAGATGAATTGCTGATCAAATTTGTTTTATTTGTGAGAGAAAAGTGCTTTAGCCTCGCAAATATTTAATAGATCAGTACTCAGTCAACTCTGAAGTCTGTCTCGGATATTGTGGTGTGCAGCTTATTTGTGTTGGTTTTAACAGTATGCGCAAATCCCTGAATATCAAAGCGCGCTGGTTAAACCAGTCCAAGTACCACAGGCAGATTATCCTCAGTGTGTATTTATAATTGTACCATACATTACTATTAGTTTCAGACCGTTTACTGCTTATCTTTCCAATTATATTTCATGTACATTACCGCTGAGAATGCATGTAATGTCACATCGTGTTCTTTACTAATTCACTAAACACCGTGCAGTCATTTTCTTTGCAAATTATCTTTCAAACCTCTTTGTATTGATGTGGAAATTAAGGAGATAAATGCAACTTAAAGCCTATATCATGCTTTGGAAAGTAACTGACAGTCATGCATAGTATATGGTGCCCTCCAAAAATACTTAAAGAGCAGAGGGAAACTGATTTTTTTGTTACTTCAGATGTTTAAATTTGAGGTTAAACACACTAATGAGACATAAGTAGGGATCGAGTTTTTATTTTAATTCTATTTATACGTGAATGCCATGTAAACAGATGTTGTTTTAGATATCTAAAAGTTATACAAACCTTTATTTAGAGTACAAATTAAATTTCAACTCAGTTTGAAGATCTTTTTTCTTCCGTAATGCAGAAACTCTGAGTGGTTGACCTGTTAGGTAAACTAGTATAGGACAAGTTACATTACAGTAACTGAACAGTGTTGTATACATTAATTTACTACACTTTAAGAGAAGTCTTTACTATAAATACTTAGATATTTAGATAAATTACTGCAAAATTTTACCTCTGTGGTTTGTTAGTACGTGGTCTTTTGTCCTTTTAGACTTCTATTTCAATTACAATAATTATTTTATAATCCGAATATATGATCAGTTTGTATGTCCATGCATTATTCTTCTGAGCTCCAGGCAGTTTCTGGGCGTTTTGTCACATTTCTACTCACTGTGGACTCATTTTTACCACTATTCTATAAAAACAGGCCAACTAAGGCTAATAATAGAGAGAACTGAAAACTCTTTTTGTAATATAGCAAAGTTATAAAACCTTAAATCACACAAAAGTAAAAAAAAAAAAACAGAACTAAAGATAAATTTCGTGATTATGTTTTTTTTTTAAAGAAATAAACAACAACATAGAATCAACATGTACGTTTTACCAAGTGCCCACAAATGTTACCAATACTGGGGGAAAAGGTACTGAAACATTTAACAACATTATTAATTTGTTTCCATGTGTTCACTCCTATTTGCTTTGTGTAAACAGCTGCAGCCTGCAGTTTGAAGTTTTTGTCACTGATTGCATCTGGTTTGAGCAAAATGAGACGTTTAAAAAAGAAAAAGAAATATTACTATTTTTTAAGCTTAGATGTAGTTCTTTACTGATTGTACGTAAGTGGTGTAGTTATTACTATTATTATTATTGTTGTTGTTTATGAATTCTAATCATTAAAATAATAATAAGACACATGAACAGAGGATTTGCTGCATAAACATAAAATTCATTCGTTCATATTACAGCTAGTTGGAAGTTGTAATGAAGCTTGATGCATTTCTGAAGCTGTTTTGCGTCATGTCTGCAGACGCTAATAATTTCTTATCTCTTTTTTCTTTTCTTTTTGCTGTCGTGTGCTTCTAATGCTATTGTCTATATTTGTCTGTTTGTTCTGAAGAAACTGACGCTGTTGTTTCCAGAAACACAAACAGCATCACTTCCTTTCCAACTGAGTATTTTTCTGTGGAAAGACTCAACTCGCTATGCGTTTGATTAGGGGAGCACTTGACTTGCTGATGGGGCACGGGCAAAATTAAACAAGGCGGATGCTTTGTCTGTTTGTCTTTACGTTCAGTGAACAATCACAAGAGTGTGTTTGTGAATTTTAAAAAGGCTCATTTGAGTTTCAGTTTTTCTTTGACTTTTGACCTGCGGCTGTGAATCGGCTGCACTGCTCAGGTCTCCACTTTGTCCCCGGTTCTTCGTGGTTTCTTTAATGATCAGCGAACACAGAAGAACAAACTGCAAATGCTCAACTCCATAAACATTTATAGAATAAGCTTCATCTGATTCATAGTATGTCAAATAAGATGATTGCATTGACACTTTAAGCACATTTAGACAGCTAACCTTCCCACCTTTTTCTTCTAACCTTCTGATCAAGTTAGTCCACCAGCTCTTTTTTATTAGTCTTTGGTTAGTGGTTCAGAGATTCTGCTGGTGTTGATCACTGCTTTATTTCTTCTTTTTCCTCAAAACGACAAGGCTGCCATTTTAGGAAATGCAGACTACCAAGCATGCTGCATCTAGTGTAGATTACAGCATGCTTCTCAATGTCTGACTGGAATATTTGTATATAATTTTATTATCTGCTGTGTTTACAGTGGCTCAGAACGGCAGCACAAAGGGCCCAAATTCAACAAAACAATTTGCAGATTCCATTTGTAATTTATATGACGTCAAAGTGAACAGCTTTGATTTGTGTGGAATTTTGACTGAAAAGAGGCAAAACAAGCTAAAGTTTGTCCGTTCTCTGTCGTGGATGGTGTACAGGAACCCTGCTAAATAGATAAAAGAAAACACTTCATTGTTTCTATATAAAGCTTCGTATCCACCTCCAGCTCTTCATCAGTATCTTTCTACCTCATTCTTCTCTCCCCGACTGCGCCGTCGTCATCCGTTTTGGAGTTTCGCCACGGAGCTCGCAGCAGCAATGATGAGATATCCCTTTTAAGCTAAATCAAATGCCATTGCTGTTGACATAGATTTATTGGGTTGATGTTGATTTTCCAGGGCTTTTCAATATATGTGAAATTTTCAGCCAGCCCCATTTTTAATATTACAGAAAAATATGTGCACTTTTGGGCTCCTATGATTTATTGGAGGGATATTAAAATTATTTTTTTTATACTTTTATTAACTGTAGGTCACATACAGTACCAGAGATTACCTTAAATATGATATTAATATGCTGTGCACCTTTTTTTTTTTTTTTAAATTAATGGATATTCACAGTAAGAACTCAGCGTGGTTTTTCTTTTCGTCTTTCGTACGTTGCTGCATACATCTGAAACCTGTCAGTCAATCTGTTGTCCCTGGAGAGGACGATAATGTAACAGCAGAGACAGCCATTAATTGGTGTTTTTGAAATCCTGCGACTGCCTCTTCATTTGGCGCACATGTAAACACGACATGCTGTGAACACGAGCTCCTTCCTTTTTTCCGCGGCGTTTTGTGTACCTGCGAGCGGACGCTTAACCTTCGGGGTCAGTGTTTCAGGCCGGGTCAGCGCTACTGTTCGCTTGTGCCGCCTGTCAAAACAAACACACTGACTGTTCGTACAGCACCAGCGTCTATTTCCAGACTAGTGCAGTAGGACAAGATAAAAATAAATGAGAACTCACAAATGTTATAGTGGAAACAGAGAGATGAGTTATCTTTGACCAGTGGAATACCTCTGGGTATGTTACACTTATAGCGTGGTTTCGCTTGTATAGCGCCCATCAGTCTTGCGTGTCGAGTGGAGAAAACCTAAACGTGGTACGCGGTTGTTTAAATGCTCATTTATTAAATTTGTCACTTCACTCAGCTTGGCATGCGGCCTCACATCTTCACATTGATATCTCTCACGGACTAATCTGGTGAGAGTTTTGTGAAAACTCTTCTCCTGCCACAGCGAACAGTATTAATGGTTCTGTTACGAGCAACATGCTGGGTTTCAAAGTGCCCCTTTTTATAGGACAAGGACTCCTTTTCCTCTGGGCTTTTAGTGAAAAAAGGTCACCAGTCTTCTTTTGTAGTTTTCTGAGTGTAATGAAAGAGTTGTGGTAATGTTCACGCGATCATATTACTGTAGAGTAACATGCTCTGCTATGGAGCTGATACTGAACACATTAATCGTCACCTAATGGCAGAGTAATAGCTTTTGATTAGTAACATTTGAAAATATAAGATTATTGGAATTAAACTGGGCAAAACCAGCATCTTTGCTCTTAATGTGGGATTTAGAGCTTTCTTTTGAATTGCTGAATGGCTTAACTCCATTATCAACTTCTGGTTTTCTGTGCGTTTCAAACCCATCCTGTAGTACATCTCATTGTTTTATTATGTCTCTGCTCTGTGTGTGTGTGTGTGTGTGTGTGTGTGTGTATGTGTGTGTGTGATGCTTGTTACCAGGTTACTGCTAAGAGATTTTTGCTTTTGGCACATGTCGTGCTTCATTGACGTCAGAGCTTTTTTCCACCCTCTCAACTACGTTGCATATGTCTCATTTCAAACTGAGGGTCTCTTAGAGAGCATATAATGAAAAAAGACACGACAACAAAGACCACAATCCATGGTACCGTCCTCTAATCACTAGTTTCCAGTGACACTAATGAGCTAATACTCACCGGTTTAAAATTAGATATGCTCAATCTGAAAATCGGGAACTAAGGGCACCTCAGTTTATTCATCGTGGAGATAAATAAACTATAAGAGATGTTTTAGTTGTATTTTAAGCTGAAAACCAAACTGTGCTGTTACATAAAGACTGTTTTTGTGTTTGAAACTTTTATTTTATTTTTTAATGTTTCGGTAATATTGAACTTCAAGAAAGTACTTCAGTGATAGTTTGTTGGATTAACTACTAAGAAACAGAATAAAGAACATCGTGTTTGAACTAATTTGTGTGGACATAGCTTTTACTGTGTATCCGTCATTAAAGCAAGCTTTTTGTAAATATTCTTCTTTTAAAATGACTGCTGCTGGGCAGTCAGGCCAACTCAAAACTCATGAAATCAATTATGATTTGAGTGTCAACAGATATTATATTTTGTATGCAGCATCTGCTGCCCAATAACAAACTATTCAGTCATTTCCAAGTAGAGGAAAAGCAAACCTTGTCTTTTTTTATGCAACAACCTCATAAACTAATGACTATAACAGGGATAGTGACAACATGATTTGACTCTGCAGCACCAACATGTTGCTTGCCATGCAACCACGCGTGATGTGCAGCTTCTCAAACTGGTCTCAAACCACACACCTGTCATAAACTGTGGTATGAACTAAATGAAATAGGTCATGCGTCGCGCTGACCCAATTTGGTTTGATCTAGTTGCGTAGTACCAGCGATGCTAGTTAATGCTAAAGATTATTAGAACCACCAGCCACGAGTCCACCCTCCGTGTTCTTCAGTGACCTTGCTGCGCGGCCGAAATGAGGCGTGCTTTTCGTGCACAGCAGCTTCTGTGAGTTAGATCGTGCAACAATCAGCTTGCCCTTATGCCCCCCTCCTCCCACTGTGCGTGCTGTGCGGCCAACCCCTCCTGCCCAGGGGCGAGGACAGAGCAAAGCCTGCTGGGATGTGGGGTAGTGGTGGTGGTGGAGGTGGAGGGAGGGAGGGAGGGGGGGTAGCGGCTAGGGGTTAGCTGGCACCGTGCCACCTTCCCCCGGCTGCCTGGCCTGACTGGGGGCAAAGAGGGAGGCTGCTGTGTCTCAGATTGATGAGGACAGGTCTGTGGTCTGGGTATAGAATGTTGCAGAACAGACGTCCTGCTGGCACATCCTGCCCTATCTGCCGCACGCCCCCCAGCCCTCCGTATTCGCCTTATCGGAACTCCTAATTGTCCTTATGAATATTTTAGAGGCGAGCAGGAATGGGAGTTCAGGGTTGGGGGTATGGTTTCAATGGCCCTGACAGCTAATGATCCACTCAATGGCCAGAGAGAGAGAGAGAAAGACAGAAAGACAGAGAGCGAAATGGTTAGAAGGATTTTCAATAATCTGTATGTTAATGTTTTATCAGTTTTTAATGGGTGCCACCTTTTCTTTACGTGAAGTGGGAACAGAGTGTGTGTTCCCATTCTTTTTAATCTGTAGATAATGATGACATTGGTTTGCCTTTATCCTCAATTTGTAGTTTAATTCCCTCTTGTCTGTACTGAAAATAAGCAGTCCTCTGATTGAGACTGTTCTCTCTGACTGTAGCAGCTAATAGCTTTGTCATATCAGTCATTCACCAGTCTCAGAGCAGAAAGCTCTGAAGGGACTGCTCACTGCACAGCAATTACTCCTTATTCAGTAAAATCAATGGGCTGAAATTAAATTGAGAATCTAGTCATCCTAATGCAGGTAATCATTTGCAGTATACAACGTAAAACATCACGTGTGTCTGATGCACATCTGTCACTTTGGATTTGTGACCCACTGACTTTAAGGTCCTACTTCATTGCCGTCCTCTATTGTCACTATAGTGTCAGGTGGGATCGAATCTCATCATGTATATTATTTTTCTAACAGCTGCAAGAGAACAATATCAAAATGTAACGCAGACAGTTAAGTTGAAAGCTCGCCCCCACCTCCTGCTGCTCCAGCTTCCTGCCCACTGAGTAACTAGACAATGGCGGTGCGCTGAAGGAAGGACATGAATCCAGCCTCATATCCTGATATCAGTCCACTCCGTGATGTGTAATGGTCATGAGATTAAACAAGATATGTCTGGGAATTACAGAGGTGTCCTCATCTAACAGCCCACGCACTCCCAACTCAACAGTATGTGGTGGGAAACAGAAAAAGATTCCTACAATACAGTAACGTAGGGCTGGACCGTGGCATACAGTTCCTAAAGACCAAACCTAAAGAGGCTTTTATTCCCCTCAAGTGAGGACTACAGCACCACAGGGGAAAGGGAACATGATGGTAGTGAAAGTCTCTTAAGATGTTATATAAGAGCAGAAATATTCCTCAGCAGATAAAAGCCTTCCTATCAGCCACCTCCCCATGCTGATTTCCTTGTGCGTTCACACTCAAAGAAGCCCTTTGATAAGCACATTAGATGGAACGGCCCGGACACAATGGTGATGTCATGAGGATTAGCACGGTACCTTGCTTAGTGCAGCGACGGGCACAAGGGCTAATTCACAGCACTGCAGGGCGACAGGGGCAGGGGACCCGGCTGAAATGAGGTGTGGGGAGGCCGCCGCACAACGAAACGGTTAAAATATAGCCTCTGTGTACTTTAGGGGAACAAGCGTGGATTAAACATTCATGACGGGCTCCAGTTTATTACGCTACAAGCTGTCTTTGCCATGGAGGGGCCTGTATCAGCGCTGTGGTGCAGGTCAGGCGGTGCTCCGCTAATAGTGAAAAGCTACTTTAAGTATAGCCGTTTCCTGTGATTCAGGAAGAGAATACAGAAACAGCCTCTTCATGCCCTCCTTTCAGCCATCTCTCTCTCTCCCCACCCCCCGTCTCACAATTTTGAAGTTGAGCTTTTATACCTAACCACTATCTTTCTCCTTTCACCCTGCCTTCTATTCACGTACAGTAGCGTACAGTACATGAATAACTTACATGCAGAAGAAAACTCTATTGACACCGGAGAGGGAGAACATCAGAATGAAATGGTTTTTCAAGACTCGCAGCAGCGGAGTAAATTGCTTGTGCCCATTTCACTGAAAGTACTTCTCAAGAAACAGGTGATGTAGGTGGCTTATGCAATGGTTGCGGTTTTATTTTTAACCCGTGGATTGTGAATATAGTGCTTAAAAGTAAAGCTAAGGTCCAAAATTGAGCACAATGATGTAAAAAGATAACATCTGATGACACAGAAAATATTTTCAGTATTTGAGTATTTAAAGCACAACCCATCTCTTTGTGCAGAATTACATTAAATATATATATATATGTACACACACACACACACACATATATATAATCAAATTAAAGTACAATGCAAGGTTACCTTCCAGTGCTCTATAGCCTCCTGTACTGAACACGCACTGCAAACCTGAGAAGGCAATTACTGTGCTGAATGTTTCCCATGGTAACAGCCAGGTTAATAGTCAGGCCTCAGATGGAGATGACAGATAGATGTTTTCTTTGACACAAGGAAGCTTCAAGGCCTCCTGCAATGGAAAATACTTTTTAAGAGAAGTTCAAGTATCATATAAGCAAGAGGACGGACACACACAGATGAACACACAAACAATAGTGTGCGGTGGGTTTTGTCGTCAGCCACTCAGAGTCTCATTTTTATTTGAAGAGCCAAATTTCTATCAATACAGGTTTGGACTGCTGTGAGAAAATAGCAGCTGGCCTTGTTCCCACTCATCTTTGTGAGCCTCTCAGGGCCCTGTGAATAGATTACACAAGTTCCCTTGTCTATACTCTTTGTGACTCTCTCCCGCAACAAACAACCCATATCTTTCATGAGACATGCTACTGAAAATCCCAGCCTTTGCTGTATTCACTCCCAGCCAACTATACTTTCCAAAGTACAAACCCCACAGCTTGATTCGACATTTGAGAGGCATTTTAAAGCTGCTTTTATCAAAGTATTTGTAATGGGAAAAAAGAAAACTGCCTTTTCCCCGATTGTGCAGCTAGTTTTCCCTTTTTCCTGTTCAGAACGCTGCAGCGTCTGGAACAGTGTGGAGCAGTGACATGTAAGAACAAAGCTGATCTGGGGCTGGGTGGCCTTCAGGGCTACATGCGGTCCCTGCTATGGCCATGTCTCTGTGGGGCCGCTTCTGATTGGCCAGCATGGGGAGCCAGGTCTTGACAGGTGTTTGAAAGAGGGGCACCTGTTTGGCCATGTGCTGATTTAGTGATCCATTTACTGAGAGCTGTGGGCAGCGTCTGTAGGGCACCCAAAACATGCCAAGTCATTTAAAAAAAGAATTACAGTCATGCTTTCCCTTGTCTTCAGTATTATATTCATTAGAACGCCACAGAGATGATTAACTCTTGCACACCACATGTTGTGCATGCACAGCACCCTCATTGCATCTTTTTTTCGAAGATGATATGCATTGAAACGACTCAAGTCATGTATCACAGAGCATGTCTGAGCGCTGCTTGCCCTTGACTGCTGCTATTTGGTTCCTGCTCACCCACTGTGCTGCTGCAACCCCTCCCTAAATGGCTCGGGCCAGTGGGTGTGGTGTGCTGAAGGCTGGCCAGGCTTGTTGTGAAAGTAGAGCCGCCCTGCCCATCTCGCACAGCCGTGCCCGACCAGTCCGACCAAGATATTCCCATAATGAGCAGGTTGGGACTTAAATTTGCAGGTTGAGATCAGATCTTTGGCTCACTGGTGGAGAAAGTGCATAGTTTAACCCCAGTAAACACAGGCCTTTCAGGACCCTAACTAAAGAGGGTTCGTTCAGTAAACAGGAAATGAACCAGCAAGGCGTTTTCTTAGAATGAGAAGAATGCCTCTGCTCTCTACCACACCAAACAGTAATGCATCTGTGGTACAGTGCTGGTCATTCATTATCCAGAGGACTTCTCTCTCTTGCTCTCCTCTGGGCATTGTGGACACTTATGTTTGAAGAGATGTGGGTGCTTTTCTGAACTTCCTTATTTCTATCTCAGCTGTGCACAGCATCACAGTTCTGTCTGTACATTGCAGATTAGCATAGTTTTTGTGTCTCAAGATATACATCCCTCTAAAAAAAAAACAAAAAAAATGCATGCATGTGAATACATAGGGATAGAATGAGCAGTTAGGGATGTGGCGTCATCTGGTTTTCATGAGCAATGGCATTACACGGGGAGTTTCAGAAAACCATGCTACAGCCATGGTTTTAGGAAATGTGACTTACACTGAGGTTGTGGTGAAGAGCGCAGGGTTAGCCGCATTGTCTGCACAGACCTAAACGTACTGTCACATCTCTGTCAGAGGATGTAGCAGCTGTAGAAATACCCCCCCCTCCCCCGCCACATACACACAACGTACAGACATTGCACATACGCACCACACTCTCCCACTCGTATAGTTTCTGTTTCTCTCTTTTTTTTTCTCTCTCTCTCTCTCTTTCACTCACAAACACACACACACACACACTCATTTTCCACTTTGCCGGGTGATGAAGACCAGAAACAGAGAGTAAGGTCTCATTAGTGTGTGTAGGTTCCTCTCCTCTGGCTCACACTCTGACCCCTTCATCCACAGGAGTCAGTGACCTTCCTGTAGACACGAGGCCTCCGAGGCAGCCCACAGACAGGGCAGGGTGCTGCTGTGGACCTGCAGCGGGCTGATAGAGGAGTCTTGAGAGCCACACATAAATCATATTTTGATGTACACTGCCTTGATATCACAAGCTGTCACATGCTGTCAGCAGGACTTGTTAACACCGCGATTCAGAGCTGTAATGAGGAGCAGAGAACAGCCTGTCTGAAAGTGAGCAAAAGAGCACAGCGGTGAATTTATTTGTTTAGCTATATAACACGTTTTTCCCCCTCTGAAGTTCGAAAAGGCCCTTCATAACCGCACAGTACGCCACGCAATGTACTTATGAGCTCTTTGCTTTTATAATAATTGCCCAATTTCACGCACAAATAAGCATATTTCACCACATTTGATAATCCATTTCATTCCCCATATGCATTAACTTTGATAAGATCCCACAAGTGACAACCATACTGAATTACAGACTGGATGTGCTCTGTGTTGGATTGTCGTATGCAGGGTTTTCTTCCAGATGGGTGGCTTATGACAACTGAAATATTATAAAAAATGCAAACACACAAAGAGAAGGTAGAACAGACAGGGATGCAAGTAAAGGGGGGGACCAAGAAGGAGAGACAGGGAGGAAAGGGAAGGGGGACAATATTTAGTTTCACTGAACACTTCTGAAGAGTGAGAGGATATGGAGTGACATTTCAGTCTTCCCTTGTGTTGAACTACAGTTTATCTCAGCGTTGCCGTAGCAGTTGCAGCAAAAGAAAAGAAAAGAAAAAAAAACCTGAAGGATGAACATACAGTAGATGTTGGTATTTTTAGTTTAATTTAAAGTTTAGTGCTGTGCAAAAGTTGTAGGTACGTTTTCACAAATTAGGATGATTAACTTCAGCCAAAGTGCATAAAACTTAAATCACCACTGGGTGTACCACTTCTCCGAGGAGATCCTACAAAGAGTTTATGATGGCAGGCAGGTTGTTCCAAGCATCTTGGAGAACTTGCCACAGTTCCTCTGTGGATACAGGCTGACTCTGTCTTTTGTGTCTTCATGTGATCTCAGACTGACTCACTGATCAGGTCTCTATGGGGACCGTACCATCTGTTGCAAAACTCTTGTTCTTCTTCTTGTCACTGAAGATTGTATGTTTGTGATGCTATACTGTGAATTTGCGGCTGATCTTGTTTAATAGATAAGAATCTAAATGTGCCTAAAACTTTTGCACGGCACTGCATGGATATTAGGGAAAAAACACAGAGCCACATCTTGTATACTGTTTCTTTTCAACTGTGCAATTTCATTTCAGAAATTGAGAAACAAAGGCCATAATGACTGTGCTAGTCCCGATCCCGATGACTGTTTTGGGCACAGCCCCCTCATGGACGACCATTTCGGCAAACTAAGCGAAGACAGTGATTTAATGTACAAGCGCTGTGGTGTAAGTACTTTCTTTGTCCCCTGCTATTTTGTGTTGATTCCTGTCTTTATGTTGATGTTCACTACAGGCGCTAAACAAGAAAGAACACAGAGGTTGTGATAGCCCGGACCCCGATGCCTCATATGTCCTCACTCCTCACACAGAAGAAAAGTATAAAAAAATTAATGAGGAGTTTGATAATATGATGAGAAATCATAAAATCGTAAGTACTGTAAATGCAAATGTTCTTGCTTGGCTTTGTGGCACACAAGGATTTTTACTCTTTTTTTCATTTAACTTTTTTCCTCTTTTCGTTACCCCTCCAGAACCTCTCTTAACTTCTTTCAGAACTACTCTGCCTTAAGATCAATGCCCCCTTTACTGGGTGTGCACTTGTTTCTTATGTTGATTTGTTTTGCAGCTGATATTTTGGCACACCCTGATAAGATCACATTTCATTAACAGGTGAAATGTTGCATGCTTCTGCTAGAAAGATTACACCCGAGTATCACGGCCATGTTATCATAAATCAAACAGCAGCCATTACTTAAACACATCGGGAGCTTACAGTGAACACTTTGGGACTATTGTGAGTGTTTATCCTGACGAGCTGCAGTTTCTTTCTCAGACTCAAGCCTACTCAAGCTAGATGCCCAAGTCATAGCTCAAAAATGACAAATAAATTTAGCGTCATGTCGTTTATAATGCAATATTTACAGTATCTCCTTTCAAATCTTTATATTACCCCTCTCAGTGCATTCTAGTGTAAAATATCTCTTCCAGCGACAATCCCCCCCCCCAAGCACACCAACACTAAACTATTATTTAGCATCTTCCCTCTCCTTCATCAGGTTCCACACTGGCTAACCCTCTACAAATATGACATACATTTTGTGATCTTATCTTGCATGACAATATTGGAACTGTGCAAGAACATAGTGCTTACCAAAGCAGTTGTTTTCTCTATGTTCCTAACACGACGAGCACCGATTTGCCATTAACAAACTAATGATAGCACCCTACTGGCTCACTGGATAATGCTATGATGAACCGTTCTCACTGCCACCTGTCATTCTCACTTGCGCTTTGCACAGTCAGCACTTTGTGGGTAAATGCAAATGACTTTGTGAATCTTGTAGCTGTAAATCCCCACCACTGCTTTCTGATGTGCTGAGAAACACATGACACGACGGTGTTTCAAAAGGCAAAAAGTGTGTCTGTGGTGCTGACTGCTGCAATGCAAAAGTGATCACCTGAATGCATGTTTTTTTTGGATTTGGATTTTTGTTTTCTGTGATTTGTGTATGCTGCAATACTGTTGAAGATTCATGTATATTCTGTATGTATGATGTTCATGAAAATAAACTTCTTTTTTGATGGTTAGTAGTGTCCAAATGATGGGCAGAAATGTCCCTAAAATATTGTATACTATACTGTTATATATATATTATTATGTTATGTATAAAGCAACTGTCAAGCTTACAATGTAGTAGATCCCTTTGCAGTTCTTTAGTGTGCTCTGCCTGACTGTTATGTGAATCTATTAGTTTATTGTAGCTAACCCTCAAGGGGAGCTCTCTGTTAATGATGCCATGACAACCACTGACCCATCATAGTCATCAGACCTTGGATTTTCAATGTGCTGTGTGTAAATATTTGTGTGTTTGTCTCCCTCTTGTAGCCCACAGCATTGCCTCAGCAGAACTTCTCCATGCATGTGGCAGTGCCTGTATCCAACCCGAATGCCATGTACCAGGCAGGAGGGACTCTGGGCAGCCAGGCCCTGGCAGCGGCCACGGCCTCTCTGAGCGAGAGCGGGATGCTGTCCCCTCCACAGGCCTCTCTGCACAGGAATGTTGGCTCCAGTGGAGGTTCTCAGAGGCCCACCAGCGCAGGCAGTGCAGGTTAGTGGGTAACAACCCCAAAAAGAGATGAACTAATAATGGTGGTTAACACTGTTTGTCACTGTTTGTGTGCGAAAGTCAGAAATTTTGCTTGTAAGGAGCAGTTCGAGATTTGGGGGGAAATTACTGTTATTGACTTTCTTACCCAGAGTTAGCGAAGAAGATCAATGCTGCTTTCTGACTGGAGGCAGCGGGAAACAGTGAGTGCTGTGTCTCCAGTGATAAAAAAAGAAATTCAGTTTGTGTCAAAGACAGATTTATAAACTTTGTCCAGAGCGAGGCTTGTTGTTTCCCATTCCTTCCTCTTTAGGAGATTCGCCTCTTCGCTCTAGCTTCATACTTTGGCTGGAGTTGGCATCAATCTTCTCATCCAACTCTTTGCGAGAAACTTTTTTTTTTTGGCTATCTCTGTTGCCAAAAGAGTTTCCACTTTTGGTCCTAAATGGCGTCGGATGTAGGGGACCTAAGGTCAAGCCATGTCACGCTAACACCCTTTAATTGGTGTTTGCGTGATAAATTTTTTCACACCCTCTAAAATGCTCATCATCACACCTTTTACTGTATCAGCATTGTGGAAAAATGATGTCAGATGCTAGTACTTGTATGACTGGTCTGACTCAGTCGGTCCAGATGGCTTTTGCAAGATTCAGCTACACTGCATATGATGGAAGTACATGCAGCAAGGTGTGAAATGCCTCATTCAAAATTAACCACATATCAGAATTGGCTGACACCTACCTATTCACAGCGGGTTCACTAAATAGTTGTTCTTCAGAATAACTTCTCTTTCTTGATTATTCACTGCAAGGTCTGTATTGTTTTTTCTTGATTTTTATGATTCATATCAGATCAGCGTGTTTCACAAGCTAAAAACTGTTGAGGTTCAGGTGGCATTCTGGTGTTGTGTTCTTGGATTTAAGTGTATCTCTTAGAAACGTCAGCTGTTCAGGGAGACTCAAATAGATGCCTGACTTCTAGTAGAATGACTACCTCCTTGTCGAGTGTGCATCCACACAGTGGAATGCTGCGTTCACCGTCTCCAACTTTGCAAACATGCTGAACACAGCTTGATGTTGCTCTCTTTAATCATATATTGAAAATGTCCCCACCACGAGGACAGCGGCGGAGCACACGCCACCCTTTCATGTGCTGTGAAGATGGATCTACATGACATTTCCATGTCTGGTCTGCCATCTCCATCACATGCTCCGCGAGCTTGCAGAAGGATGCAGATGGTTAATCATCTCACTCTGTGCATCTCATTAGGTGGCATGCTGGATACCACAGACCTTTCAGTGCCAAGTGGTGCGGGCTCCAGCCCAGCGGGTAAGTCCTCCCGGAGAGATTCATTAGCTCTCTGTAGCTCTGCCCAATAGGCCTCCTGCTTAGCACACGAGCTGGATAGTTGCGTCTCCGTTTGTGATTGGTTCAAGACGGTTGTCGCCATCATTAGCTGATAGTACATTGGCCTGACTGTATTTTCTTTGCATGCAAAGAGAGCGCAGGTGTCCTCTCAACAGAGGAAGTTTGTGATATGCTTGTTAAATGCATGTTTGAGAGACAGGAAATGGCTCAACAGTACTCACACAGTGTGGTGTTTGTACTTGAAAAGGGTAACCAGGCGTGTCAATTAGCTATCCAACTGACTTCGGCAGGTAAATATACGCAGTGTTTCCTTTAAACTTGTCACCTCCATGTAGTTCTCCCTCCTCCTGTTTCCTTCCCTCTATTGACAGGTGCATCTGTTTTTCCCCCCACTGCCCTGGCAGCCCTTATAAGGCTGGAGAGGGTCTGTAAGATGCCTAGACCAGCATAACCCTGTAGGTATTCAGGCCATGTCATCCCACTAAGTCCTCAGTACACAATGACCGGACAGCCTGTCATGGCTGAAATGTGCTGTGTGAGACATGGAGGCAGGTGGAGTTTAACTCTTTCCTTGTCACTCAGCTTGTTGCACTCCATATAGTGTTTCTGGCAAAACGCAGCATGCTGTCATGAAACAGTTTGACATTCAATGATAATAACTAGTTCAAAACCTCAGAATTATATAGGCTTAAGCGTACAGAACACCTCAGATTGGTTTCCTGTCAGCATTTTATAGAGAGTGCTGGGTTAGTTTTTTAAGTTTGGGTGTGGTGCTGGGTCGGGGTAGAGTTAGGAGTCTTTACCAGGGGGCGTCAGCGTTTGGCACAGTGCGAGCATGCTGCAGCTGTTGTTTGTACCAAGTGTGTAGAAGAGCAGAGACTACAGGGACGACTAACCTCTCCAGCCCTGATGTCAGATGACCATTCCTGACATAGTTCTGATTTTTCACAAGTAGCAGCTATGACCACAGCAGAAGCCTTTCAAAGTGGCCAGATGGAAGATGTGCCATGTGATATCTTCTCTCCTGTTTGACAGTGTCACCGCAGGGAGAAGACGACACGCATGTACAGCAAGGTTCAGTGAAATACTGACTGTTTTTTTTGGTTGTTTTTTGTGGAAGGAGGCAACAACTGCTGCGATTGTGACGGACAGCTTTTCTAGTAGTGGGATCTAGTTTATTTATTAGCTGTTTGTGTAGATTTCCTGCCTTACAAGCATACGTACGTGCATGTACAATACCACAGCGAGCATTATTGGCAACATTTTCTGGCAAACACATCTTAGTTGTTCTTTCTGAAATAAGCCATCTGTTGTTCTTGTCTAGTCTCTGGTTCAGATAATAGCTCAACAGCTAATACACCTTCAAAAACAACTTCTCTTTAAGGCTCATTTCATACTACGCTGTACTGTGTATGCTCCAGCGTGTAATACATCCTTTCTCTCAACAACTTACTACAATTACACCTAATTACAAGCTCTGGTCCTCGAGTGGTAGAGAAAGATGTGGTGAAAAGGGAGGATTTAAGAGAGTGCTCGCCGTTATGCAATGTGTCTGCAAGATGTACGCATCCCTTCATTAATATTGGAGCATTACAAGCTCTTAAAACACATTTACAAAGCACGTTTGCGTATATGTTCAGCAGACATCAGTAATAAAGTAGGTAATGCTGAAGCTGCATCAGGTCTGATTTATTTTTATTTTTTATTTTTTTTGTAGTTTTTGATTTACTAAAGCTGGCTTAATATGAAGAAATGTGTAAAAGTTGGAGGTCAATTAGAAAAAAAAAAACGTGAATATGTGTGTCAGATTTTAGTTAAATAATAAACAGTTATTTACCTGGTTGCCATCTGCCTTTAGTCTTAACAAATCACCTTTGGGACATCCTGTCTGGAATTAGCTTTCTGAGACACAACAACGGGACCGAGTGTGACATCTATTATTAGAAATAGAAATAGAAGGGCTCTTGATCTGCAGCTATTTCTTCTCATTCATTAGAATATTTTCTCTTTTTGCTGGAACCTGAGGCATGTGGGATGTTGGGCACAATAAGTCGCTGTGTTGTCTTTCCATGAACTTAAAATGAAAACTGAAGGTTTCTGTTGTGAACACAAGGCCTTATGTAATGCCCCTTTCCCAGACCGTGTTAATAATTCAGGACAATGAACAGAAAACCAAACAGCTTTCAACGTGCACAGGCTTCAGTCAGAGAGGATTTACTGGCACAACCAATCTGTTAGAGAAGTTTGAATATAGAATGAGGGCAGACATCAGAAAAGCCCAATGAAATGTCCCTGCTGAAGGCTGGGTCTTAACTTGTGGCTGTTATCTTGGCTCAGAATTAACTTTGTGGTATTTGTTCAGACATGTGTTCCCTTCTTGCTATTTATTTGAAAGACTTATTTGTTTTACTCATGATCAGACATCTGAAGTTATAATCAGACACTCAGTCCACAAATAAGCCAGTCAGGTGGGTTAATCCAAGTCTAAATTAGCCGGTTAACACAGCACCGAGTGTCTGTCTTTGCCCTGTGATGAAATGGCAGATGACGGTGTGACACATTGTCTTCAGCCCAGAGTGTTGTTGTAAACTCGAGTTTATTATAAATGAAGGGATGAAAGAAAATGACTAAAATATTAATAGATACAGCGTGACTATATTCCAGTTTTGTCATCTGGATTACTAAAGCAACAGTTACATGCTCTCTGTCATCAGGTGAAACATGCTGTGTAAGCTTTTACACATGCACAGTTATTCATGTTTATATATTTTGGAATATTTTCAGGTAGAAAATAATTTAATAAGATTTTCTTTATTTCTGGCAGCTGTGACCTGCACTAACAACATGTAAATAATATAATAATTTTATCATGGTTCACAGTTAATACAGAAAGAAAGAATATTAGATCATTTAGATATAGAAACCATATTTATTCAACTTTTTCTTTCATACAAATTACTGCATTTTAACAATTCTTCTATTAATGTCATTAAAAGATTTCTGATGTATTCTAAAGCTAAGCTAGTTTACTCCAGATGCATGATTGCAATTTACACATATGCTGTGTGTTTAGTGTCCTGTTGAGACGGGCACACGGTAGAATTATAATCTAACCTACATAGAGCAAGGTGTTATGGGTAACCATAGGTCACATAAGCTCACGGAGCAATCAGCTGAACACTCAACAATGATTTGAGTGGAGCCGAGTGTCAAGCAGCCTGATTGGTTGATCCCCATACAGTCAATTAACGGCATCAAAACAGAGAAGAAGACAAAGCGAATGTGCGTACAGTGACCGCGCTGATGCTTAGCAGATGTGAGGTTCACCATGTACGTAATTATAGAACAGATCGTGGCGTGTTGTGTTGACATGCTAACGTTGGCTAATTAGCTTAGACTGGTGGGAGTATCCTGAGTTTTACATTCATTTGGTCATAAATCAAAGCCTGGTTGAAAAGTCAGCGGATTGTGTTTCATTTTCTGTCTTTAGCATAATCTCTTACGGCACTGTAAAGTTTAGGACGGCTCATTTTTAGCTCGACAACTGAAACCAGTGCATTGGCCACTGCATCTATTTTCCCCAGAGCTAGAATTGTGGATCAGTGTGTTTGAGTTGTTTGTTTCCCATTTACAGAGCCGGGACTGTGTACGAACACCAGACTTTTTTTCCCCCATTGCGCACACAGAGTGAACAGCTGGCAGGAGATATTCAGTATATTTAACAGGAATCGTATTGGATAAGAATCGCATACTCCACCTTTAAGATTAAATCGAAAACCTTTTTTGTGTGTGTTGGAATATGTCTTTTTGTATTATTTTTCATATGTGCCACATGTTTGGAGTATCACAGTAAGAAAAACAAACTAACTAGCTAACCCTAGCTTAGAAAAAAAGTATGAAAGAAGCATGTGTCATCTGTAACATTAGCAAAATATTATAAGTGGCAGTAACTTTGCGGAGCGGTTGCGGCTCAGGAGGCAGAATAGGTCATCTGCTAATGACAGGGGCCGTGATTCCCTGCCATAAGTCAAAGTGCCTGTTGCGAAAACGGATCATTTGTCATCTTCCTTTGTCTTGTTTTTCTCAACAACAGTTTTGTGTTTTGGGCAGACCTTTTGTTTAAGAAACTCCTGCCAAGTTGCCACACTAGAATCAAATCTTTTTGCATGAAATCGTATTTGCACTAACTTCTCATTCCCACTGAATGACATCTTTGCTGCTTTTAATCAGGCCCTGCTATTTTTAGGGCCTTGGACATTTACTCGGCTAATTCTGTAAACATTGTTTTCTTGCAGAAGCCAAGTTTTGTATGATCAAAGCCAGAGCTGATGGCGATAGCTGCTTGTATATACTGTTGATTCAGCTGTGAGATACTATTGTAGACTTCATAACTGTTTATTTGACCATGAATTGTTGCTCCCCTTATCTGTAGTCAGAGGGGCTATTGTTCCATTATGTTCCTACGCAAGAGCCTGCTCGTTGTGCACACTTTGTGTTTCACTGGGGTACACTGGACACAATGAAAAAGTCAGCAGCTTGTTGAAGTGTTACTGATCGGCTGATGTAGTTCTAGATAGCAGTGATTCTTTCGTCTCCTCGTTTTTTAGGATTTCTACATACTTTTTTGCGTCAAAGTAACAGATTCCAGTCGGGCTTACTTTATGTAAGTCCGGTTTAAAATTCAAGTGCACTCCAAGTATTACTTTTGTTTGGTTTTTGTTTTCATAACAATTGGACGCTCCGTTTTTATTAGAGTGCATTTGTGTGGAATCTGCAGAATCCCACTGCAGACCTTGTGCAGATGACTCATACAGTATCTTGCAGTTGAAAATAAGGTACTGTAGGTTGACAACAACAGGAAGAATAAATCTCTTTATGAAAAGTGTATTTAACAAAAAAAAAACCACACACACACCTGTCAGAATACCAGATGCAGACATTTTCCAGGGCTCTGACAAATGGTGGCAGTCGACTTTTGACACTGTGGTTTTGTTTTGGAATCATTCATTTTTATTTGGCAAACTATCAAGGACGAAACCTATTTCCTAAAATAGCTTCCTATTTTCTTTGTGTTTGTGCACAATATCCAAAAAGTGTATTACACAGTTTTTACAGAGAATATTTCTCAAGTTGTTTATTGAATTTAAATAATGTGATACTATTCATCCTTTTCAAGAGATGGACTGATGGAGAGGGAGTTCCTGAAATAAGTTGTGGGGACTTATACTCCCTTTTCGAAAGAAGGAAATGACTAACAACCACACCAAGGTGTGAATGCTGAGGGGAGAGTCTAGCACTTTGCCATTGTTTGTGTGCACAGTCTTAAAAACAACATAGAACTACATTTTATTGTTTTTTATTCAACTGTAATGGCTTCAGCTATTTCTTTTAAGCAGTCACAGTACATTTGTCAGTGAACTGCTCCTCATCCCAAGATGCAAAGATCTGGCTTTGATGTAATCATTCACAATAAAAATAAAAGGCTCATCAATTTTGAAATGGACATTTTATTTTTGTAAATGTGCAGGATAATTATCCCAGTCTATTAAAACTTCCCAGAGGGTTGGAAACACTTAACGCGGTGTGCTGCAGCAGGCTGGAAAACAACACGGTGCGAGAGGCTTGCTTGATGACTGGGAGTGTTGTCAGTCACAGTCCGTGGTTTGATGATGTGTTTGTGTGTTGTTGTGTACCTCTGCAGGGAATGGTTTTGTTAACCCCAGGGGCTCACCGGGCCTCCTCAGCACACCCAGCGGCAATGGCCTGGGTAAAGTCATGCCCACCAAGTCTCCGCCACCCCCTGGAGGGAACATGGGAATGGGAAGCCGCAAGCCAGACCTAAGGGTTGTTATCCCTCCATCAAGCAAAGGAATGATGCCCCCACTGGTGAGTACAGAGCACACCAGTGCACACAAGTATCACCAGCTAACGGACCTTTAAATATCTCCGCTGCAGGGCAGAGCAGAGCTTTGTTTAGTGTCTTTATCTCGACTTTCATAGCAGAGTGTTCTGCAGGATTTTGCCTACACACACTTTTTGATGTTATCACACCAGTGTAGCATGGTGTGCTCGTGAGGTGACAACCTCACTAAAGACTTTGTTTATCAGCCAAGTGGGAGTCACTAACAGTGTGTCAGGGCTGATCTGAGCAAGACTCCTCTTGTGCTGATCACCTCCATTAAAACGCGGACCGAGCCAAGAATCTGCAGCCCAGGTGTCATAACTCTCCTTCAATTATTCACATTTAAACGAGAGGCTTTCTCTAATTATAATAATGAAGTTGCAGAGCGCCCTGACCACAGCAAACACCTGAGGCTAAACTAGACTCTCCAAGTCATAAATCAAGCCTCAGGAAAGAAGAAAAAAAAAACTATAAGTGTGGGATTTTCAGACAGAGGACAGGAAATGCTGCTATTTCCAACTCTCCGTCTTGCTAGTGGCGTCAGTAAGAGGAGCCACTCCAGAAAAAAATGATTGTGTTTTGTAAATAAACCTCTCGTTACTGTGGGTGCTCCTCCTTAGCCGAGCCTCAACCAGCCTGGAGCGGTGTTTAAACAACTGTGTGTTACCATGTCTGCGTGTGGAATATGTAGAGCAGGACAGGTTGTGTTGAAAGAGGTCTGAAACAGGTTAGGCAGTGGTGGGAGGTCGGTTCAGATCTGTCTGAGCCAACGAAGCATTTCAGACCGGTACAGGCTGCGGAGGGTGCTGGCTGTGGCAGGTCTGCAGACAGCCTGTCATTAGGCCATAATGGTATTAAATTAATCACATCTCAGTGTGACAGAGTGTAGATGAAGACTTAATCAGGGGCCCAGGGTGTGAGCCAGATAATATCTTGTCGCCCTTGTCGTGTCTTCCTACCGCTATTGATTGAGTGTGGGTATTAAGAGCCCTGGCCTGGTCACAGTATGTCCCACAGCACAGGAAAGATGGAAGATGGGCCTCTCGTTCCTCCTCTCAGCACAAGGAGGATTTTAAGTGCACAGTGCTATGCAGTCGTTGTTGGTTTTAGAAGAGAAACTTGATCTGTAAGTTGATTCAGGTTGAATGGATGCTAGTCTATAGCCTGTACATTTCTTCTTCACGAGCCTCCGTTCAGAATTTGTCCGCTTCTTCTTCATCACTTCCGAGGTAAAAACCTTCCAGTCCGACAAACCATCACTGCAAAACTTCACGTTGTTTGGAAGATTGTGGCCACCTAAGAGTACTTAAATGCTATATAAAGGCAAGTTGACCGTGTGCCTTTGCTTTGTACAAAAAAAAAAAAAAGTGGGATTTTTACAACGACTGCAGAAGTCATCCGCAGCTTTATATTCTTCGTCGTCCCCTTTTTTCCTGTAAAGTCTTGAAAGCTGTCACTATTTTCTCCGAGCGATTCGAAAGTCGCTCTGCTCATTTTCTGTAACTCTCTTCTTTTCTTCTGTTGAGGGCAGTCGGAGGAGGAGGAAATGGATTTGGTGAGTTTTTTTGACAAATGCCTGGGCAAATGGCTGAAATGTGAACATGCTTCCGGTAATCACAGATGCTAGACTGAACGCCATGCTCAAAGTGGAGACTGGCTCTCAGGACTGCCAGCAATAAGAAATTAAGAGAAAAAAAAAAAAAAGAAAAAGAAAGAAAGAAAGGAAAAAAAAAACGTTTTGTCAGTGCATGCTTTGGGTTTGGCCTGTGAAAATTGCCTCAGCCTGTTAAATTGGCTCCTCTATTCCCAACACGTCAATATTAGTCATATACCACCAGGAGTGTGTGTGTGTGTGTATGTACGTGTGCGTGTGTGTGTGTGCGTGTGCGTGTGTGTGTGTGTGTGTGTGTAAGAGAGAGAGAGAGAGAGAGAAAGAGAGCAAATCAATGCTTAATTTTTTAAACTATCATATTTCCGTCACAGTTTGAAGTTTCAGAATTTAGAGAGTGATGAGCAAAAGTATAAATCATTTATATTTTTCTTTGCACAAGACGATTACATCATTCCAAATGATTTCACTCTGTGTGATGCTCGGGTTCGGTGAAGTCATCTGGCCGGAGAGTGTTGGAACAATGCAAGGAAGCCATCAACTAGATCATGATGCAATGCTGCTTCAAATGTAACCGCTGGCAGCTGTGCATATGTTTGTTACATTATACACCGAGGATTTGTTACGGTATTGTTCTAAACTATGTCTGCATTTGATTAGCGCAGTCGGGGAGTTAAATGCATTTTGTAGCTCACTGCGAAGTTTGTTTGCATGACCACACCAAGCTGTGTAGGTGTGTTTGCGTGGACTGCATGCCAGTCACTGCACTAAAAACCACTGGAGCTCCGCTGTACGTCACTCTGGGAATTGAAATGTGTAATTTATTTTTTTTTATCCTCTCGCACCGTCTCGGCGAGGGGGAGGCGTTTGTGTGTAAAACTTGATCTCAGGACTCACTTTGGTTTGTTCTCACTCTGAATGTGTATGTGATTGATGCCGTTGAAGGGGATCACAGGTGTCCTTACCTGCACTGAACTGTTTCTGTAACTGCATTTTTCTTCATGTCTAACAAAGTTACGCTCATTAAGCCGAGTTTGTCGGGGCTTGTAGTTGCATGTGATTTCCGCACTGACTACATCTGTCAGTTGTCCACTTTAAACTGTTGTAAGAATGTAAGTATTTGAATCTCTGTAGTCGACCTTTAGTAGGCCAAGGTAACCGTTTTATTGGTGTACATGTACAAGTATATCTGCATTTTTGGATTAGTTTTTTAATACATATGCACATAAATCCTTGTAAGAAATCACTTCATCAATTATTGAACTTTTTTGTCGGTCGTTTTTATCTATTTTGACGTAAACGCTTCAAAACATACAGCCCATAAAGAACCAGAAAGATCAGCTTATTCACTGCCGTGAGGCTATACCACCACCTTGTGGCAGCTTTTGGTATTACACTGACATCCCTCATTACTACAATACACAGTATATGTACCAACTTAAAAATGTAAATTATTTGTTGGTGTGAAAAATGTAATTAAATGATTTAAATGATAACAACATATACGCAGTGTTTGGTGTCAGAGTTTGATGTTTCAAGGTGCTACACTTTTGAGCTTATGCACTTTCTTTGTTTTTCTTTTTTTTTTTTTTTTGGTGTTTTGTAGAACACCCAGAGGATAAGCAGCTCCCAGTCCACCCAGCCACTGGCCACTCCAGTAGTGTCTGTCACCACCCCCAGTTTACCCCCACAGGGTCTGGTCTACTCAGGCATGCCCACCTCCTACAATCCTGCTGGTGAGTCTGCACTCGGTCTCTGCTGAAAACAGCCTCCTCAACCCGAGACTTCATGTACTACACGCTGTCGGTTCCTGCTCTTTTCTCAGTGGCACACGGTGTTGTAACTGAAATGCGAGCGAGTTCTCAGTGTGCGCGGCTGCTTTTGTTTTTACAGAGTACTCCCTGAGCAGTGCAGAGATCTCTTCCCTACAGGGCTTCAGCTCTCCTGGGCTCTCGCTGGGCTCCATGTCGGCATGGCAACAGCATCAACTGGGCCAGGCAGCTCTTAATTCTTTGGTGTGAGTAACACACTTCCCAACAAAGGCACACTCTCCAGACGCCCTCACATAAAAGCAACACCCACTGTGCTGTCATATCATGCTGAATCACACATCTACATATTCCTGGCTTTTCACATTATTACACATTTGTTGTCTCATTTTTTTTTTGTGGGGTGGGGAGGGGGTTTAACAAATAAAACTAAACAAATGCCCTGCTTATCTTCGCTGCAGTGGTGGAGGTCACCTACCTCAGGGCTCCAACCTATCCATCAGCACCAGCCAGAGCATAAATATCAAGTCCGAGCCCATTTCGCCACCACGGGAGCGTGTCACCCCATCTGGCTTCCCTCCGCAACAGCCGCAGCAAGGGTCCAGCCGACAGGAAGTTCTGGGACGTTCACCTGCCGACAGCCTCAGCTCGTCTTGTAGCTCATACGACGGCAGCGATCGCGAGGACCACCGGCCTGACTTCCACTCCCCGCTGGGACTGGGAAGACCCCCTGCTGGCTCCGAGGATAGGGAGAGCCCGTCGGTCAAGCGCTTGCGCATGGACACATGGGTGACATAAAGAGCCCTGGTCAAGCCTCCAGTCACCAGCCAGTCAGAGAGGGGGGGAGGGGTTAGACATGGAGATAAAAGAAAGAGCAAGGGTCCTTAGAGCTATCATTATGATACTATTATTCAACTCCACTTCAATTTGTAAGACTGAGATGTAATGTAATAAGACGTGTCAGGACATATCTAAAGTAAATTCTCAAGCTGATAACAGTAAGATTAAAAAAAAATAAAATATATATATATATCAGTTAGCTGGACTGAATTATATGCACAAGCAGGTGGTATCAGGTACTTGGTGCAATTCAGATGACGTTTGCAGAGGAGAGCTGTTCAAAGAAAATTGTTAAACAATAGGCGGTAGATTATTGTAGTCACTGGTCTAGTCAGACACATACATGTAGTTGCTGTTTTGCTGTTGTGCTCGCAAGTTGCAAACAATCCGAGAAAGTTGTGTTGCTTTGAGGCTGAGGACCCTTACATACGATGTTCACTGCACGAACTATCTCTAAAATCATGCTGTAACCATACAAGACCTTTATCTCAAGTGGCCTCTTCTAATTTATTGATTCAGTCGATCAGGAGACACAGAGCACATGGAGTTAATCGCTATTACACAGGAATTTTGATTATACCGTCAACAATCGCAACAAGTTGAGACTACTTTAGTGAACACACGAACCAATAATGTCGGAGGTAAAAAAAAAAAAAAGCAAAATAGCAACAGAATTTATTGCAATAATGACAAACTATTCATTTTATAATTTAAAAGAGTAGGATATATAAATGTGCAATTAAGATAATGCGAACCTGTCCAGTTGAACTGGTGAGAAAGTCAACATGTTCACATTTGTGTAACAGTTCATCAGTAATATAAGCCAAAGCTGTTCTTTTGTGTTGTTTTGTACAGTTGCTATGATTTTCCTAACAATTCACTCAAATGCACCATTTCTTTCATCATAGTTTTTATTTTTTATTGTGCTTTATTACAGTGTACAAGTCATGTAAACCAGATCTTGAATCGATATCGAAAGCCATGAACATTTGCTGTTCTGTTTGTATAATTGAAAAAAGAATTTGAGCCAAACATTGTCTTTTTGTTGTGTAAATAGCGACTTTAATATATATTACCAGGGTGTGAGTACATGCCGAATGTACTGTACGATCACCGTTTTCGAAAAAAAAAAAGTTGAAAAAAAAAAAAGTATATTTTTGTGGTTTACAGCCAAGTTTACAAGAGTAGACCCTCAAAAAGTCGATGATTCACTGGTCAATATTTGCTATTTCGTTCTTCTAAATTGAACATAAACTCCCATGTGTTTTAGTTCCAGATGGTCAATTTGTTTTGTCCCCCCTTTTTATTAGTGGTGATTGTTTGTCCTGAAGACATTGTAAAAGATAAAAAAAGAAAAAAAAAACAATGCTGTGAGGTTGAAGTTCCACTATTTTCATAATTATTTTTTTTTGAAGGATGATCACAAGGCTACGGGAAATAAGGTTTCTTCCCACCTATTGTGTTAGCTCGTCTTAGTTGTATACCAGCAGCTGCTGAATACACTGCCACCATTCAATTTCCAAGGTCCCAGCCCCACATTGAAGAATAATCTATTGTTTTTTGCATGTAGCTCAACTGAAAGACATCTCTCCAGCCACTATCCTGTTATCGGTTCACGGTGTTCAAGCTGTGAACGTGGCAGTAGTGGCTCACACCAAACTGATCATGCCTGTGTCCACATGTGGTTGTAAATATTACAGTCTACTTGAATTATCAGTTATGTATAAAAAAATACTCGTGTTTCCTTAATTGGCTCCAGAAATTGTATCTTAAACCCCTTTTATTAAGAGCACTGTAGCCAGAAAAGGTCAAAAAGAAAGGGGGGGGGCTGTGACTTATTTTCTTTTCCATCCTCACAGAAACGGATCATTCAGCAGCTAAATCATAATCCCACACACCGACTGACTTCAATCTCACTGCTGAAAGGCACACATTTGTATAAGAAGTTTGCTGTACGAGAGAGAGAGAGGTGTCGCTGTGCATTCGCCACGGCGCCACTTGTGTGCGTCTCTGAGGTCGCCGACCCCCAACGCCACCACCCCCACCCCCTACCACCACCATCATCAGCTCCACGGTAGTTCTCAGTTTACGCCCGTAATGAATCTATGCAGTTTTATCCCCAGTTCACATGAAACACACACAGAAGATGATGTCATTACAGGTCACATTTCGACACATGAGGAAGAAGAGAGTAGACTGTTAGACTCTTATTCTGAAGTGCCACAGCTGAGAGTTGCTGGACTACAAGCTATATCTATATATATATAATACATTTCACTGATTGATTTATTTGGATACCCCCCACCCCCACCCCCCCTCCCAAGGGCAATCTTCCTCATGTTCATATATATATTGGTAGACATACTTTATACGATGTATCCATAATGTAATCCAGTTTAACACAGCAGGTAAAAAAAAAATAGCAATAATAAAAGACTACAACGAAAACTGTCTGCCCGTCTCTGCAGCATCACCTCGTAGTTGAGCACATATTTTAGCACTCGATAACATATCAGGGAATTTTGTAGTTGCTCTATCTATATGCACAGTTAGGAAAAATGCCTTATCCCAAAGAAAAAATTTACACCACTCTTTTATTTTTCTCTCAGTTGAAGAAAGACAATGATGCAGATTTCACTCAAAACTCGACCAGACCTGCCTCTTCTCAGATAGGACTCACACAAGACTAACGCCCGGCGGATGCACTGCGATACACTTTTGCTCTTTTGGTCTATGTCCAAATTGTGCACAACTGATGAATGTGAAAGGAAAGGGTAATCAATGAACCTCTGTAGAGGACTTTCTTCACTTTGCTGTGCAAGAGTACACCGCTTTGCTTCATGGCTTTTATAAACAGAACTACGTGTTTGGTAAGTGTTTGTAGTTGATAGTTCACTTAACTAAAGAAGCTGTTTTCGGTTTGAACGCTCAGACCGTTTGGCGGCACAAGCTGGACTTTGTTGCCAATAATGAAATTATTTGTTTCAAAATCGAAAATAGATTTTAAGTTAATCTACATTTTATTTCCCTTGAATGTGTTATTTTATTTTCATCATACAATAAATATTCAAGTGAACTTTTTATTAAACAATTAAGATACTATGCTAGATGTTGTTGTACAAAATTTGTATTCTTCACAAAAGTACAAATATTGGCTTTTAATGTGTAATTTAGGTTATCTCTCTTATTCTGTATAAAATGAAGTAAACAACTCTTTCATAGAATTTGTTCTCCTGTGAAGTCCCAAACAGTAGAAACTGTCAACTTTATTAAACACCTCAGTGTATGCTCAATCTGAACTCACTGTCTATTCATCTTTGAATGTTGCTTGGAAAGTACACGTTTCACTGACCTCATATTACTTAGAACCACCGCCATTATCACTGACAGAACCTGAGCAGGCAGCACAAGGCTACTAAAAACCTGAACACAAGGAGTTTATATAAGAAAATTCTCTGATGGGAGTTTTTTAAAGGAAATCATAAGATTACTTTTTTTTATTTTTTTTTGAAGTACTGATCAAATTAGTGCAGGGATGTCATGCATGCTGTGTTCATGGTCAATGTAAAATTAATAATACGAAAAAAAAGAAGAAGAAAAACACTCCATTATAAATAAAATGCGACTGCTTATTTTGAGTGTTATTAAGAATTTTAACCCTCCTACTCTCTTTGGGGTCAATTTGACCCCATTCAGTGTTTAACATCTCTAAATAAGTATATATGTTTTTAGCTTTATTTAAAGGGCTATTTACACATAAACTTGGGTAACAATTTTAATTAAGCTATTTTCTGGAGGTTTAAATTGCTGGGGTCAAATTGAACCCCAAGGATAAAAGATGTCAGTAAATTTGAAGGTAATAGGAGGGTTAAACACATGGATTATCATGTGGCTGTTTGAGATATTACTAATGTTTAACAGCATTTTAAAAAGAAAAAAACAAGATTGAAGTGTAGCAGATCTAAATTTTAAAAAAGTGTGTGTTTTGAAGGAAAAATCTGACTGAGAAAAAAGTGAGTAAATGATACAATACTTACCTCTGAAATTAAGTTAACTAGAAGTACAAAGCACCAAATAAAGTACTTGTAGTGGTTCAAAACGGATCTAAGTACAGCTCCAGTAAATGTAGTGTTGCAGCACATATTATTTGTAACTGCATGTAATGTGGATGTTTATTGTAGATCAGATTTAAGCAACAGATACAGACATCTGAAGGTGTTTTGCAATGGTCGGTGCATTTCCACCGTATCGCCAGCAGGAGGCACTGCAGCACAATAATTTAGTTCCTCAGTCGGTTTCCTGGCTGTTGGTTCAGCTGGGGCCTCCACAACAAAGCAAGTTCAACTTATTTTGGCTCTCCTATGGTTATCTATAACGAAGAAAAACATCAAAACAGCATGTAATATTTTATTAAATCTTCTTTAACACAAGGGAATAAATATTTTTTTGTTCCAACGCACAGCATCTCTACAACAGAGTGGACGTTATGACCGTATATGCACTATATTGGAAATGATAATAAGCAGATGGAGAGTGAGGACATAGGCCAGAAATCATAAGTCAGTAATGAGTCTGTCCACCAAATTATTGTTTATTAATAGTTTGGTAGTTTATTTGTTTTAGCTGCAATTTTCTGATAAATTAATTATTTTACAGATTTTCCCTGTTTTGTCAAATTACAGAAAATAACTAGTAAAATCACAGAAAAGGTTTTAATTTACATGTTAACTGCAACAAAAATACAGACAATAAAAAACAAGGCAGAACTGTACATCTGTGTTTCTAAAAGGGTATTTCATCGTTTTGCATTTGACTGCTTCTATTTTACAGATTGTCCATGTTTTGTTAAATTGCAGATAACTTCTGGTAAAATTACAGGGGAAAAAAACTGACTGTAAAAATAATAATAATTTTGAGGTCTTGGGGAAGTTGGCAGGCATCTTGGGGGACAGAATTACATTGTCAGACATCCAGAGGTGTCATTGTGTCATTTGAACAAAGCTGCATTTAAAGGTGGACTCATCTTATACAGTCAGTGGTTAAAGGATTGTCTGTGTACTGGTCACTATCTGGTCATTTAGGTTTAAGCTTTAAGTTAATCCACACCTGATGAGGATGTGGATTAACTTAAGTGCCAAAAATTAGTCAGCAGCTGAACAGCTCAAAAACATTTTGTGCGTAGTTGGTTAAATGGAACCTTTTTCTAACCATCATACACATTTTAAACTTTTTTTTTCCAATTCAGAAAAAAGGCCATTTGCATGCTGTGCCTATTTTTTGGTTAGTTTAGCTTCACACAATGTCAACATGATGAACTCACTGTATCAACTCTGAGTTTCCAGGTACGAGTGCACTTACCTGACAGACACGGAGTTAACATTTAGAACAATGGTCATAACCACGAAAGAAACACCAACATGTCATGAGATGAACAACATCAGAATTTGGTTACAACAAATGTAATATTTTACTCAGTAAAATTTAAACAACCTAATCATATGATGACAACAGAATAAAAGGATTGGAGAAACTCTAGAGAGAATTTCCAAATATAAATATAAACCAAGGCTAGGGATACAGACAAGTGAAAGAGTTGTTCAGAATCTTTAAATTCAGGGTTTTCCCTTTCTTGTCAGATAATGAGCAATTACAGTTTTTGCTGCATCAAAAAATTACAGATCGTGAATGTGAGGAGATAGAAAAAAAATAGTTAATGTCTGATAAGGTTTATCTGATCAAAATGTTGCATTTATAATAAAGAAGGACATTTAACTGTGAGGATTATTTTTCTAATGAAAAGGTTCACTGTGAATAATTATCAGAAATCTATTCATGTTTTTCAGAGCTGCAGTTATGAAATAAAAATGTAGAAGCATCAGCACTGTCAGAATTCCTGTAGAATGTTGTGCAATTACTGCTTTAGTTATTTACTGTGATAAACTATCACTCCCTGAGAGGCTCTGTTTTAAAACTAAAGCCTGCTCCAGTAAAATGACTGGAATCAAAACAGCTGCTGATCCTTGTCACTTTATTTATTTGCACCATCATCTAATGAAGTGACACAATAGCTAAGCAGCAGTAAAATGAATTGCTTGTATCATTATTAAACACCAATATCAGTTTGCCACCAACTACTTATCCAGAATTCTTGACTAGAGTATGCTCTATGTTCAGTAATATAAATATTGGTGATTTTTAAAAAAAAAAAAAAAAAAAAAAAGAGTTCTAGTACTAATCTCTTTAAGGTCCATTTAGTCACAATTATTTGACAATCATCAAGCCAAAAGCCAAATCTAAAATCATTTTTGTATGTGGTATGTTATTTTTACTTTGGTATTTTAAGAATACATATTTTTTGTGGTAATTCAGCCAATTGTGAACAATAATACTGAGGGCGTCATTCTGTAAGATGACCGGATTGGTTCCTTAGATTTGTTACGTGTAAAACCCCGGAAGTCTGACCAAGGCCAGCCTTGACCTTAGCGGGTGTTTTTTTCGCGGTATGTCAAATTGCATAAATGAAAAACACCAGATAGACGTTAACAAAGTTAAAGAAATTGGATTTCCCCCAGTGTGTTCTTTAATTATTAGAATTATCCCTGTTTGTTTGTTTCAAAACACAAAGTAAGTTAGTCTGCAGTAAAACGTGCTGTCCGACATTCTCAGGAGTCTGGTGGCGCAGTTCCGTGTTTGCGGTAAGTTCAGCTTGTTTGTGTACTTAGTGAGTTAATGCTAATATTGAAGCAAAACAGGTAGTTATAGGTAGCTAGCTAGACAACCAGTAATTTTTTGTTTTGCTTCATTTTATTTATTTATTTTTAAAATCTAGATAGACGTACAACAAACATTCGTGACAATGGCAATACAGCCAGACATGACGGCGGGACTGCATGAACTTCAAGGGAGTACTGGCGCTTCGCTCTGGCAGGAGACAGAACCTGGACACCACGTTTCCAACCACTGGGCAGTGTTGCACAGAAAGTCGTTGCAAAACGCCAACATGCACACAGCACTTCTGCGTTTGTCACCAGACCGCGGACCCCTGCATTCATGAAGGTAAGTCTCAAAATGTTAGCTGGCTTGGCTAACATTAGCTCAAACGCACATGTCGCTCAGTTTGTAGTATTGCACATGTACAGAAGTGAGTACACTCCTGGGCAATATCACTTGTTTGCGGTTCATTTTATAGACATGTTCGTGCAATTAGGCTAAATGGAAGTTACTCAGTTTTGTTTCAGCGATCACAGGTGTATTCACTTTTGATGCATTGAGTTTGTACTTTGGGACCTGTGGTTTCAGTGTAGTCCTTCTAATCGGTTTGCTTGTAATTGTTCCAAAGAGGACATACTTGTTAGTTTAGAAATAATTCAAGAAATTATTGAGAGGTTGTACGATTTTGAATCACTTGACATTTAAGTGATAGGCACACGAGTAAAAGTGTGTCTGTGTAGTTTCATCACTGCCATAGATTTGCACGTTGTCTTAATATCTGATTGTCGCTTTATACAAGTATGCATTGCAGGCACTCTGTTTTTTTCCCCTCAAATTTGCTGTTACTTAAATATCTTATAGACACCAAACTGAAAGGCATTGTCCTACAGTGTGTACTATTGTATTTCCATTTTTTGAGACTGTGTGTGTAGTGTGTAGTGGCTGTCAAACTGTCCTCTGCCAACAGGTCAACTCAGTCTACTGGCAACTGCATTCAAATTACATGGAAATATTTTACGTCAATCCCACTTGGCATCTGATGAGTCAAATCTCTAATAATAAAGTAAATTAGCTCTAGTTAAAGCTAAAATGATTGGTTTAGGTGTCATAGATTTTTACAGGCAGTTAAATAGACAGAACGTGTGTAGTCTTACTTAGACTTAAGTATGTTAACTTAAGTCTAACGATACGAACTATAAAGTCTTAGTTAAGGTAGGACCATACCTGCCACAAAATGCTTTCCACACAAAAAGAGGTGTTTCGCTGGGCTCCAGTGGCTGCGATCACGTGTCTGCTTGTTGACAGCACTTAAACCTACATGCCTTCGTTCTGAAGATCTGATGAAAACGTGTAAAAATATTTTTGTCCTGCGTGGTATGAAACATGCCGTGAGCTGCGTCTTCCATACAGCTTCTACATGGCATGACATCTGACTTGTCATGGCAGGAGAAGCACAGGTAGAGCTGAAACATTAGTGATGACTCGGTTGCATTGGGTGGCCCAGTAAGTCATGCCCATGGATCAGCATGCACAATAGCAGAACCTCCCCTAAATGGAATGCAGCCGTCATAACGACACCTGCTTGGTTTTGTGCTATGACGTGCCACAATGTCTGCTCTGTCTGTTCAAAGTGAAAAACTGCATTCTTTTTCTTCGCTACATTCCTCTGGCGGCTTCAGTTACTGTTCTTGTTCAGATTGTACCTTAGAAACATGCACTCAAAATATGTTATAGTTGCAAAGGAAACTACCCCCCAGGTAGATGAAGTACTAATAGTTAGGTCCATTTTAACCAGGTATTCAGCGTACACATGCAGGAATCAGTTTAGATTGATTATTGTATCTTTGACATTTTACTTCCGTTACTTCTGTAGTTGTATTTATGAAATTGTTCTTGTTATTCTTATACTGTAGTATTGCTTATTATGTAGAGCATGTCATTGCCTCCTTCCTCAGACATCCAAATGTCCAAAGCTTTAAGTACAGAATATGCAAAGTTTGCCCATGATCATTGCCCATTTGGCTCATTGTTGACAGGAAGATTTTAAATCTGTGGGCCAGTTCTTTCTGCTTCAGACCCAATTATAGACAGATCATTACCAGAGAAAAATCCTTGATGGGTTAAAATGACAGTAAAAAGAACAATGTACAGTTTACAATGTGGGTTGCAAGGTGGCTCGGTGGTTAGCACTGTTGTCTCGCAGCAAGAAGGTCGCCGGTTCGTGTCCTGGTGAGGACACCCGGGATCTTTCTGCGTGGAGTTTGCATGTTCTCCCCGTGCAGCGTGGGTTCTCTCTGGGTTCTCCGGCTTCCTCCCACAGTCCAAAAACATGTTAAGGTTAATTGGTGATTCTAAGTTGTTCGTAGGTGTGAATGTGAGTGTGCTTGGTTGTCTGTCTCTAAGTTTGGCCCTGTAGTAGACTGGCGACCTGTCCAGCGTTGTTAGGATTAAGCGGTATATAGATGATGGATGGATGGATGGATGGATGGATGGACAACCAGAATGCTCAACTCTAATCTGCGTGAATGTATTCATAGGTAAAGTTAAACGAAATGATTGTAATATGTAAAGTGTAACTTTATTAACAGATGTCAACTTTATTTTAAGACACTTTGTGATTTGCTGACATTGACAAAATAAGCAGAAACCAGGCTGCTGCAATATATTGTACATTGTGCATACATTAAAAATCTAAAAACAAACTTCAGAATTATAATTGCCTCAAAAAGACAGCACAAAATTCAATGTATCATACGATGTGAGCACAGACTGCAAACCTGTGAGAACGTGATTACATGATAGTTTTAATTTTGTAAGTCCAACACTATTATGGTGATAAACAGACCTTCTCAAGAAGGTATGCACAAAATAGTCAAATTATTGGCAGGATTTAAATAATAAACACACAGCTATCTTAAAAATCCAGCTAGCAGTGAAAAAAGGAAATTAAAGTTCATCTTATGTAAAACCATTATCATCAGAAGCAGCAAATCACTCCACACTGAACTTGTTGCTGATCGCCTCTGTCTGTTTCTGCAGTTTCACTATTTCAGCACAGAGGTTATTAGCGGTCTGGGGTGAGACAGAACGCAGAAACTTTCAGAGGGTTAGCTAATGGCAAAGTTTTGATATTGATGTCCCGCCTCCACTGCGGTTCTTTGTGTTTGGAAAAAGCATAGAAACTGAGAAAGGACTCAGTGATACTATAGCACTGATGGCACTACCTAACCCTTGTTTTTGAAATGTTGCAGTTTTAATTTGTTGTTAACACTTGACATAACAGACGACAACCAAAAGCTTCGACACGTATGTGCTGACAAACTAGAAAAAAAGTATTAAACCAGTTCAGTTGTGAGATGAAGTCCATTAGATTTGTGAATAGAACCTATTGTTGTTATTATTAACTTATTAGAAAGGTGTGACTGCACCTCAGTATCTTTCTGCTATGGGTGGAAAAAAGCTGCCGTTATCAGTCTATTCAGTGGAATTCCACCTTACACAGAATAGGTAAAGCACTTTTACGAGTGGCGTCATATTTTACTATTTATAGCTTCAGTTGTTTGTCTACGAGGAATTTTGATTTGATTTTCATTTGCATTTTTTCCTGTGTAGTATTGCTACATTGACGTACAAAGCAAAACATCAACTCCATTTTTCTCCCTGAACAGCAAAACATAACTGACTGAGGAACAAACAGTGGCTTTAGGTCAGCCGTGTAGTCCACAACCTCGCTCTTTTATGGCTGTATTCAGTTTTAGGCCTGCATGTGCATCACTCAGTGCGTTTGTCCCCAAGTGCATGTTCTTGGCTTTCCATCCACGAGACCAGCTGTGCTGTAGGCTGGAAGAAGTCCAGTGTGCATGTGTCGAGTAACCAAGCAGGGTTTTGGGTTGTTTGAGTTGTGCAAGAAGGAGGGCGACAGGCCACCTGCCATAGGGGCTTGCCCTATGCGGATCCCCAGCCCTGCCTTTCAACTGGGAGCCAAGTTGGGGTTCTTTCATGTGGGCCTGATCTCTTTAAGACATCAGCAAATATTGAACAAGACTCAGTCCAGACTCAAACACATCTGTTGTCATATAGTCTCCACTGTTAGGCACAGACAAGGAGAGAGAGCGGGAACACCAGTGGGTCTGTTGCATTAGCTTCTATGTGTGGACAGAAAGCTATAGTTTATACTTTGCAAACACAAATGCTCACTTTTGACGAGCTTAGGCTAAACCATGTTCCACTGTAAACAAATATTGGGCTGTGTGAAAGAAATGGAGTTTGGTACGGCGAGGCAGCCACTGAGTGCCAGATCCGTTCTGACATTTCATATGCCTCAGTCATGTTGCAGAATCCATCAGCAGTATTTTTGGACTGTTTTGGACAGATAAGATAGACAGTTGTATTGTAGAATTAGGCCAGATTATGGCATTAAGTATATTTTCAAATACTTGGACCTGTAAGAGAACCCATATTAGAGAAGTGTAATACATGCAAGTCTTAAAACAGATAAATTGCCTCACAAATGCAAATAAACTGTCAAATATACAAATCAACAATAAACAGACTGACAAAACAGGCTGCTGTAGCCTACAGTCGGCAACTGTTTCATCGTTTCAGTGTCTATTTAATCTCTCGCTACATTGTCTTAATTTACTCAATATTTGTAGTCAGATTTCTTCTGATCCCACATAACTGGAATCATACTGTTTGTAGCTCCGTCTATCATGGATAACTTGGGCAGGACTCAACGGTTGACGATGGCATTCTCAGCCATAGAAACTCACCTCGTGCAACTGGTACGGCCAGTTTCACCCACTTCGGCCTCTCCACCAATCACTTGTCTACAAAGTTACCTTAAAGCTGGAAGGTTCACTACATACATGTTGTGTTCCCTCAGACACTTCCTCTTTCTTATCATAGTTAGGATGACTGAGCTGCCTGTTGGAAAACATTTAACTGCTCTTGGTGGAAACTGATCCTCGTGTTGCTTTGCTAAACATCTCAGCAGAAGTCGACTGGACAGGTAAAGTTTGTTTTTTTTCTTTGTTTGTTTAAATTAAACTGGGAGAATCCAGGCAATAGTGTCATGTAGATTATAGAAAGCAAATAAATAGTGAACGTTTGTGAGATTAGATGTATTTTGATGATAGTATAGCCTGCCACAGTTTGATTTTGTGAGGTTATTTATTGAGAGGAACTGTCTGTGTTTTTGTGTAGTCAAAGAGTAAGACACTAAACTGGCAGAATTATTCGGGTGGTGTAAAACTAAATCAGATAGGAATTAAACAACAGTTGTGTTCGTCAGATTTTTTTATATGTTTGCGTCATATACAGCTATTGAGTCAGTAGATTGAATTTAATCTTTCTTAAGCTGAAGTGTCTGACAGGAAATGTATTGTAAAACCAAAGTTTCATACTTTTTGGTCGAAGTGAAGCGCGAGTACAGCCAACATTTATTTAGTTGAAAATGTGATTCTAAGAATAATCAGCGATATAAAAAAATCTGTTCTTCTCAGTGTCCTGTATCACTGGAACCAGTTCCTTAAAAAGATTTGTTTAAAAGAGATGTTTGCTGCTTGACCGGAGCAATGATTGCGTAATCCACCCCATCGAACTGAAACATGGCTAAAATGTAAAACATTTAAAGTTGCAGTAACCACCAGAAGGAGTCACTTTGACAAACATGCCAAACGCATGTCATAATTCTTGCTATTTTAAACATTTCCTCGCTAAATATTAGAGATGATCGCTGGTTTTTAATGACTTTTTTAAACAGATCTACAGTTTGGCACGAGTCTTGAACTTGTTTTTAGCCAATTTTGGCAGTTTGAGCCACTGACTATCACTCAGAGCTTCGCTGTGTGGTACATTCAGTGAACAAATCACTGAACATGCACCATTCTCTCACAGTGAAACTCGCCACCTGTTCTTTTCATATTGGAGGACAGACTCACTCGCTTATAAGTAAATATATATATATTAGTATGTGGTGCTTAGTGAATCACTACAAACAAAATCAATGGCTTAAATGTTCCTCCATGTTCAAGAGCTCTATTGAACTTAAAATGAATGGATTGCTTTTTTAAAATTGTCTCTTGAGCAGTTTGTATACATTTTGATTTCTGCTGTACATTTGCTGCTCTGCATTAGGCCTGTACGTGTGTGGAACAGAAGATCTTGATTTCACAGTTGTTGTTTTGTCTCACAGGCATTCAAGATGGAAATCAAGAAAAAAAACATATTGGAGAATTTGCGGCTAAAAACTAAGTTGCCCAACCTTAAGAAGCCACGAAGGAAGGAACTCGCCAAGCAGGGGAGGAATCTGGCCCATCGACGCAGTATTTCTGTACCAGACCTTACATTTGTGCCAGGTGGAGCATATTCTACAGACAGTGCCTTGTTGTCTACTGCTTCTGATGCCATTTTCTTTGGCATCTCTCCTGGTCTGAGTGATACTGATTCTGTTGCAAGTGGCTCAATCGGTGATGGACCACTTTTTGCAGACAAGCTTTATGATGCAGTCCCCGAGACTCCACTCAGAGTCCGTCAGATGGATCATTCAGCTGCAGCTCTCAATAGAATCAGTGCACCAGTGACACTTTATGACCAAATGAGCTACATCACCGGCTCAGACAACAAATTGTCCTCCACTCAAGAAGGTTTGTATGCACAAGTGGAAAAAAGAACCAAGGCAAATGTACCGAAATTTTCTTTTGATCCTGTTCCTGCACCAAGACACATTTTTACCAATGTACAAGCTCCGTCCCCAAGACCAGATCTTGGGGAGAGGGTGAGTCTGTCTGGTGAAGAAAGCCAAACAGACAGGGTGCATTCAGAATCTGTTGCTGCAGCACTGGCCAGAGCACACTCACTTGGAGAACAAATGACCCCTTCCACACAAAGGAAGGCCATATCAGTTGAGCAGAGAAAGTCATCATCTGAAAAAGGGACTCCACCAGCAATCAGAGCAAATGCTCCTGCAGATAGGATGTCTCTGTTATTAGATACTCTGGCTACTCCTTTGGAGAGTACAGATGGTACCTCTCTGGACTCTGCATGTGGCACTCCCAGCGAGGAGCATGTCAACCTGCACTGGACAACGGACTCGGAAGAACTGGACCGAGAACCCTGTTCTCCTTTGCTGATGAGAGAGTTTTCCATGGACGAATGTCTGCTAGATGAAACCCAGGCTGAGGAGGCCCTGGACGAGATAGCAGAGGTCAGTATTATTATGTATAATCAGAGGATACTTGTTGCTTTTTGATGTCTGTATGTGGTAGAGACGTATGTTACTTGAAATTCATATGTATCTGTTTATAGTATCGGTGATTGACTTTTACAATGAGACAGAAATCCAATCCAGTCCTGTACTCGTACACCAGAAACTCTGTGGGTCTACGAACTTAGATTAAACTGCTCTTTCTTTTAGGAATTATATTAAAGCTGAAGCAATATCCATTGCTTATAATAAGTTGTTCAAGAAGAGGTTGTAGGAAGTTCTAAAGGTATAACAAAAATACCTCAGTTATTACAAAACAGTTTGACATGAAGCCACAGTACAGCCAGTGCTGTCAGTAGCATGTAGTACATTTCAACATTGGTCACATTTACTTGAATATTTGCATGCTTTCATTTAACTTTCAAATAGTGTGGTTTAGTTTTTACACACTGGAGATTTTATGCAAAGAGTTGTTCAGCCTCTTATATGGTGACTTACATAAAACTGACATTCCTTTTCTAAGCCCCGAATGTAGAGTCGTGGTTTTATCACACTAATACTGCAGCACGTGTGACAGTAACTATTAAGTCTACTGGTGCAACATATTCAAAGCATGTCCCTGGCTGTTTGGTGTTAAATGTAAAGTGACCACCTGGGATTTGACTTAATACGGCCCTTGGGTATAGCTGAAACTAAGACTATCACATCCTCCTTTGTCTAGATGTCTCTTAGATATGGAAACCAGTTGAAAACCTGCCTTACTAGTTAGTGGTACATTGTGTTGCGGAGAGCTATACGAAAAGAACACCAAAAGGGTGATAAAATCTCACTTTGCCTTACACCTGACACGTTTCACTGCTGTTGCCAATATTTACATAGTCTAGACACGCTGTGTCCCTCAAAGAGATTATCTGTAGTCATGAACAAAACACATGCGGCGTATGTTTTGAAAAGAATAAACAGACTTTTTACAGCAGTTCACACAAATAGTCGTCTTACCTCAGTCTAACTAAGTATTTTTATTACGATGTTGTATGAAATGCCATTAAAATGTTTTGTTTTTTCTCTATAGATGTCCAGTGAACCGTGTGAGTTCTTTGACGAAAATTTTCAAGATCCTTTAGAAAACTTTGTGAGTACTGCTTCGACTGCTGTCCCCATTGAAATAAGCCAAGCATCTGATATAAAAAACCTTACAAATGGCATTGGTTCTCCACAGGAGGTTATGACAGTTGGTCCTGAGGCTCAAATACCTGCTGCATGCCAGAGGTACCTCTTGAACGTCAACCTAAAACAAGGAAGGAACCTGGTCATCAGAGATAAGCGCTCCGGTATGTCGGCATATAACACCCCATCTTTTCCTGGTCTGTAAGATTCAGAATCTACCACACATCTTCCTAGGAAAATGACTAACGTTTTATAATATTTGTGATCTTAGTATTCTTATAACTGGGATTATTTAACACCCTTGCCCAGATCAGTCCGGATCAAGCGGTGCTACATCAGATTTCTTGCACACTCTAAAAGAATGCAGCTCTTGGTGTGTTAGCTTTTGGCTACACCTAAAGAGTTAGTCCTTGATGAAACACTGGATGTACACAAAGTGCATATACATCTTGCTAATCTTGCTTTGACAGTGAGCCAATCAGACAGAGGAAAATTGTGAACGGTGAATGTGTTATTGTGTGTGAAGGGAAGATGGGATGTGTTCAGTTATTGCCTGTGTTTACTTGTGAGAATCTCTTGTCGAGTAATGCGTGTACAAAGAAAAAAAAAAAAACAGCAGAGAAATATGCAGTCAGACCAGTATGACAAAAGACAGACTTGGATAAAGCAGTCGGTTCTAATTAGAGAACACACAATCTGTACACGAAACTACTGATTTTGCAACTTATTTAAACAGCTGTTGCTCATAGATTTTTAAAGCAGAAGCATTGTAATCACTTACCTCTCAAATTCTCTCTATGTTATTACAAGAAGCCACAAGCGCTTTTCTCCTAAAATATTTTATTAATATATTTTGTTTTTGTTATTTTTTTAGAAGTGTTGAAATTAAATGTGTGATATAATCACCCTAAAGTGATGCATTTTAATCCATACTTTAGTAGCAATTCATATTAATATTATACCCAGGTATAAGATTCCTCATGAACTGTGAAAGATGGTTTATTTGAATGGAAAATTTAATGTATTTGAAAGAGTGGATTTTTGTAACCAGCTGATCTGTTGAGAATTTATTTCCCTTTAACAACGATATTATATTGTGGGGGAGAAAGACAAAGAAACATAAGTGTGAAGTACAGATTTCAACACATTCTGATCTGTCCTCGAGGCCCAGGCCCAGGAGTGTTAGCTCTGATAAAGCAGCAACCTCAAGTGGCCGTAAACGGCATTACAACACTGAAAGAAAATTCATGTGTGGTCTAATTAAGAATGGCTATTTAGTGACACTTTTTTGGCAGTTATTTGGGCTTGTGTTTTACTCAAATATAAGCAATTTTTAAAAAATGTTAAAACTGGCATTTTCAGAGAGACGGATGCATTTCACAGAGGAAATGTGTGATTTGACAGCCTTTTTAAAGTTACATTAATCTAATTTAGAATTAAAACCCTTAGGCTATTCTGATTTATTAAACAATATTATATTTTACTTTACTAGCTCCTGTAGCTGTGGGAAATCACCTTACAGTGAAATGCTTAAAGGACTGTCTGCTTGAAATGCTGCTGTTTTTTTTTTTTTTTTCTTGCCTGGTGGCACAGGACCCTCCAAGCCCAGTGCCCTACTCCATGCTAGTTGAGACCTTACTTTCCCTGACAAGATGGCACCGTGATGATGCAATCCCCACACGCCCCCTGTCTCTCCACTGTTTGCCCAACAATCAACACAGTGCCAAAGGCCCACCAATGGCATACATTGTCATTACATATTCTGAAAAGACCCACACCACCAGCCCCCACTCCTTGGTTTTTTGTTCTCCCCTTTTTTCCCATTAATTTCCATCGTCACCATTCTCAGTCATGCCAGAGCTTTTCTCCTTGCTAGCTGCCACATTCTCCTCCTGTCAAGTTGCCTGGAGGTTTCCCTGTCACAGGCTGGCAGGGTGGAGCTGCTGTGGGTCCTGCCTGCCTTTGCGAGATGTTCATTTGGAGTGGGGAGCTGACAGGCCTGACAGCCCATCCCCACAGGGCCTTTGTCATGTGATTCAAGCCTCCCTGCAGGCTCTCTCAAGCACCCCTTTATTCCCCTATACAAATGAAGGCATGGGGCTGGCTTTCATTTTTTGGCCAATCTGCATGCAATTGCAGAAACAAAGAAGTCCCATACCCCCACCCTACTCACAGACAGACTTTCTTAACAGGCTTGGGAGATTAACACTGGTTGCTTCTAGATTTTGGTTTCTGGTTGCCTCATGCTGGCGAGTGTTTCTACTCCTTGACAATTAAACAGCTACATTCCTCTGTTTTTGCCATGTGTGGGGCGCACCTCCTCCCTACATATTTCAGTCTCTCACACCACCAGCATGGGGGAAGGGTGTGTATGCGTGTGTGTTAATGTCTGTTTTCATACACGGTGTACATTTTTATAGTGACAGTATGCTCGACAAGACATAAACATAGTTTGCATTAAATAATTCCCGTCCGCCAGAGGTTGTTATGAAATCATATTTTATTCAGTGTTTGTGTGTTAATGTTACACGTAAGGTGGTTACAACTTGTCTTACACAACATCACCTTGCTGGTTTGCTTTGTTCTGTCTTTTAATTGTAGGCACCAGCGATCCTTATGTGAAGTTCAAACTTGAAGGGAAACAGTTCTACAAAAGCAAAGTGGTGTATAAAAACTTGAATCCACGGTGGAACGAGTCCTTCTCTCATCCCCTTCGAGACAGAGAGCATGTTGTGGACGTTCGGGTAGGCATTGTTTTTGGTTGGAAATTGGGTGCATTATCTTACAAGAGGGGTCAGAACCCATGGTTTCAGTTTATGCAAGATGTGATGAGATGTTTGCAAAAATGTCGCAGGTCTATGATAAAAATCGGACCGCTGATGACTTCATGGGTTCCAGCTCGATTTCTCTGAAAAATCTTGAATTGTACAAGTGAGTAATAAATTTTTGTTACATTTTTGGGACTAGATCATCTTTCAGATACTAATAAGTGATCCTCAGTTTTAATCTTCCTGCCTTTTTCTATTTCTTCATAGAACCTATGAAATGGAGTTGCGTCTTGATGATCCAAAAAGTAAAGAAGACGACATGGGAGTAATTATTGTTGAAGTCTGCTTAATGTTTAGAGATGCCACAATCAAGAAGAATGTAAGAATATTTTTAATATTATAAGTTTGTGTGTAGATGAAATTGTTTGTTCCTTATTTTTGCCTAAATCTTTGTACTGATTCCCACAATTCTTTTCTATTCACAGAGATGGCCACAAAGAAAGAATAAGGTATGGATCCTAATATCACATTTACTTTTAAACGTGATTTTCCTAATTTTATCCAGAACGTCATTCCTGTTCTTGCATTCAGCTTTTCTCATTTACTCAGTGATGCTTACGATTAGCCGGATCTAAAGCACTAGGGGGCAGTAGCTCACTGTACTATGCTGCAACAAAGAATGAGGCGTATGCTCAGGACTCAAGCTTTTGTGTGTAACCTTGTTTTCAGCACATCCTATTTCTTTTGTGGTTTTATAGTTAACCTTTTTAGCAATGCATATTAGTTTCAGTGGTATCATTATGTGTGATAAAAGTATGGTACAATATCACATTTTGATCAAAACCCAAAATCATAATATTGACTGAGAATGCTGTCATAAAAGAGCCCTTAGATGAGTATTATATAGCAGTATTTGGTTTTGTTGTAAACAAAGTTCCATCTCTCCTCAAGTGGTTTTCAATATATTGCAGCTGTAATTAGATTCAGAGTGAAATAGGAGGGTTGCTGTTTGGGACTCACACGGCAGCGAGTGGGTTTATATTCACACCTATGTTGTCACTACATCTGCCACTGTTCAGTCTCTTGATGGTCCAGTAGACAATCTCAATTTGAAATTAGATGACAAAGGAATGAATGCCATTTTCATACACAGTGTAGGTTATCCACTACAGATGGTTAAAGATACTCAAAGGGAGATGGAAATGTGTGGTGGGACTCTGCACAATGTTCTGCTGCCTAAATCACAGTGCTAATTTAACAATGTAACAATGCCATTTTTTTCCCCATTTCATTTTTGACAAACGTACAATATCTTATTGCATTTAACACCTATCCTGGAAGTGCTGAATACCCAGCTCTTACAGCTCTACTCCCCCTCTGTCAGAACATCGTTTTCTCCCTCTGTGTTACCACCACAGAGACAGGGAATGGCAAGTGCCTAAGTAAAACTCTGCTGTGTGATAGTGTTTCAAACAGGAGGGGGCGTATGGGAGAAGCGGAAGGGGGGCTCTGCTGTTCGAGGCATGTTGCCAGTGTGGGATGCCTAAGATCGGCAAGGCTGATAATTCCCAGGCATAGCGGGCAATAACCCAGATGTTAGGATGTAATATCACAGCTGTGGATGGACAGTGCTGAGGTACCAGCCAAATGGACCTGGGTCTGAGCTCATCATGCTTGTCCCCATGCTGTCCCACCATATGGAAGCAATCGCACAGCCCTTTTAGGACCAGGAATAGATTCTCTTTAGGGGCCACTTACAGTTAAGTGGAATTGTTTTATTGGCCGCTGAGATAGAAATGTGTCCAAGATAAACACTTGGGATGACTTGGCTGAGGCCTGTTTTATATCGCTCCTCCACTCCCTCTGTTCCTCTTCTTTTGAAGGGGCTGATATTTATAGGGCTGTGCCTGTGGTATTCCATGTTAATTCAGGTCCCAGAGATGTGCTTTGATCCCCTCCGGATTGGGTGGCAATGTGGGTTGTGACCCTGTAGTGATGAGGAGGGGCCGGAGTGGCAGGGGAGTTGCAGTGGGGCCGTTTGAAGCAGCGTCGCCGGGGCAGCCGAAGGAGCTGGGCAATCAAAGAGGCTAGAGCAGATTACGCTCCTGCTCTTTAATTACAGTCAGCCCTACACAACCTCTGTGCTGTTTGTTTTTACAGCCCTGGCCTATCACCGCACGGCCTCACGGGAACTCTAACATGGAAACATATCAAGGCCTCTCTCTCCCTCTCTCTCCCTCACTCCCTCTGTGACACACGGCAGGAGAAGTGGATTATTTGCTGGGCTTGTCCGTTAATTTCGAAAGAGTTCTCGAAAGCACAATATTTTGGTTAGTTTAATGGCTTCGCTTAAATAGAAAGGATTTGTTATTTTGCTGGTTAAATTAAAGCGGGTGAATTTGCCAACATGCAGTAAACTCTGATGCTGGCCATACATACTGCATGTATGCATAATTTGCTGATGAGAGAGCTGTGTGGTTTGCATCATTACTCACTGCTGCCTGCTGTCTCTGGTGCAGTATGCCAAGTGTCCTGCCTCCCCACACTCAGTCTGGGAGCCAGTGATGAGTGGGACTGTCACAGCCAGGGACATCTGGCTGCTCGCTGACGTCCCTCTCTTCCTCTCTTTCCAGGAGCCTCCATGGTGTGGCTTGCCTGTCAGTAGAGATGTGCTAATGTGCTCCAACAGAGATGCACTGTATAGTACAAACCTTTGTCCTACTTTTATGCTTTCTGTGAACATGATGAGGTGCAAGGCTGAGGCAGGAGCAGGTAACAGGAGAGGAGCTCACTAAGCTTCCACGCACAGTGCTTTAAAAAATATGACTGTAACTGTCAGTGTACATCTTTGCCCTGCAGCAGAACCAGGCCACACCGTCTCCGCGCCCAGCAGAGACACAGAAGAATCAGCTGAAGAACCAGATGTGGACCGGGGTGCTCGGTATCACCTTGGTGGAGGGACAGGACCTGCCGCAGTACGGTCAGGGTGACATTTACGTCCGCTTTCGCCTCGGTGATCAGAAGTACAAGAGCAAGGTTGGAGCTGTTTTTTTTTTTTTTTTAAAGTCTTTTTCTTTTCGCACTTCTCCAATACTCCCTTTTCTAATGCTCCTCTGTCTGTTTAATGTCTGCTCTTTATACTTTAACTTTCTTCCTAGCCCTTATCTCTTACTTCCTCGCTTCTCTCTCCCAGCAGGTGCCTGTCAGTGACTCACCTCCACCTTGGCTCACTGGGCCATGGCAGAGGCAGCTCATTAGACTGGGCAAGGCTGCCACTCACTTCTCACTGTGCTTCGGGTGCTGGGCTTCATTGCCTTCATTTGCATACCCAGCATGCCCTGTTCATCTACCTGTACTTGTTGGCCTCCCCCCTGATGATTCTATGGTGCACTTGTCTTGTGTTGTCGTGTCATTTCTTTGTAAACCTCTCTGCTTTCCTCTCTGCTTGTTTGTTTGTTGAACAAAGCTGATTCTAATTGGAAGCTGTCAGTGTTTACAATCCCAGAGTGGCTACTGAGGTGTACACATACAAGCACACACAAATAGATACACATACACACAACACACCTCTCTTTCTCCTCTCCTGCCTCGTTCTGGTTGGACTGAATGAAGACTTAATCCACCTGTCATGCAGGAGCTGCTCAGTCTGATAATGCATTAAACCTGACATTGCGTCAAAGTGCTTGTGCTTGTGTGTGTGTGTGTTTCCACGTTACTGTATGTGCTGAATCTGTGTCTTTACTGCCCTTAGAACCTTTGCATTCAGGCGAATCCCCAGTGGAGAGAGCAGTTTGACTTCAATCAGTTTGAAGATAACCAGGAACCTCTGCAGGTGGAGTTGTTCTCAAAGAGAGGAAGGAAGGGTGAAGAATCATGGGGAATGTGAGTATTTCCTGGTTGGTAGTGTTAATTTTGCTTTTATCGGCTCCTCCACAGAACAAATTATTCTTATTTATTTCAATGGAGTGATTTTCTTTTTGCGTTTCAGGTTTGAGGTCGACCTGTCGAGACTCCCACTTAATGAGAGACAGTTCTACACTCATGTGCTGGACCCGGGAAAAGGCAAACTGGTGTTTTTGGTCACTTTGAGACCCTGCTGGGGAGTCTCCATCTCTGACATCGAAACAGCTCCCTTGACGAAGCCAGATGAGAGGGACATGGTGGTGGAGAAGTTTGTATGTGTTTGTTTTTTATGTTTAATGAACCTTATGTTGACTTATTTAGTAAGAAACTGAGATATGTCATGGATTTTTTGAATTTCAGATGGACCTGTTTTCAAAATAATATAATAATTTGTACATATTGTGTAACTGTATGTGTTACATTTATTCGCCATGTCTAAAGGTCTTTGGAATAAAATGCTTTTCATCATATTTGTTTTTTTAGAGCTTAAGAAACTCTCACAAGTGTGTGGGAGACGTTGGCTTCCTTCAGGTCAATGTTATGAAAGCAAATGATCTTCCTGCAACAGATCTCAATGGTAAGCTGTAACAGATATTCATTTTTGTTTTTGCTATTCTCGTCCTCGTGGTCTTTTCTCAATGTTAAGTAATAACCCGCCTTTGTCATTTGCAGGAAAAAGCAACCCCTTATGTGTTGTCGAGCTCGGGAACTGTAAACTTCAAACTCACACAGTCTACAAGACGGTCAATCCGGAGTGGAACAAAGCCTTTACATTGTAAGTAGGACACCTGGAAAATCTGTCCTATTTAAGGTTGAATTATTTTTACGTGAATGACATTTGTGTAACTCTTATTTTCAGCCCAATTAAGGACATTCATGATGTAGTCGAGTTGACTGTCCTTGATGAAAATGGAGACAAAGCCTCAAACGTTTTGGGGAAAGTGGCCATTCCTCTCCTGACTGTAAGTTTGTTTATTTTGTCAACGTCTTTACTCATAACGTCTGATAAACCCACAATAAATCACTTGTAAAGTACAATCATATATATGTTGTGTTTTGTATTTTTAAAGGTTCAGAATGGGCAGCCGATATGTCTGTTCTTGAAGAAAGAAGACTTGGGAAGTACATCTAAAGGCACCATCACACTGGTGCTGGAGGTTATCTATAACAAAGTAAAGATCAAACACAATCTGGTCAAGTTTCTTATAATGATGACAAAACTTTGTATCATACATTGTGAACTCAAAGTGTAGTTAAACAGGAGTATTATTTTTCTTCTTTCTTTGCCCCAGGTCAGAGCTGGTATCAGAACCTTCCAACCAAAGGAGACAAAATTAACGGAGGAAAACCTGAAGTTCTCCAAAAAGGTTTTTTTTATTTTTTTTTATTGATGTTTACCACAGAATTTAGCAGATTGAACAAAAAAAAGCTTGCCAGAAGGTTTTTTCTTACATCCCTCTAATAAACTGACCACAACAAATCCACACACGGTCATAGTTAAGATCAGTCATAATCAAAGTAATTAGTTTAATTGGCTTTAACGTCATACGTAGCAACTAAGGGATTGTAAAGCTGGTTCAACCTCATTGCAAAGTCATAAACATTATGTCCAGTATCAAATGATACAAACTAGTGTTTTGTTCCAATTATTTCCCATTAGGTTCTTGCCCGGAATATATATCGGGTTCGAAAAATCAGCACAGCAGTTCTGTACACGTTACAGTACATTAAAAGCTGTTTTCAGTGGGAGAGCACGCAACGGAGTCTAATAGCCTTTCTGGTAAGTCATTGCCTCACGTTAATGAACTCTCTTTAAGCCTTGGGGCGAACAAGTTTTGTCCCATTTCATTGCAGCCCAGTTTTAACTCTTTCATTTTATGTGAATTAGATGTTGAGGAGAATCTTTGGTTTAGCCATTTTCTCCCCCTGCAAGTCTTTTTCCCATGAAAAACAATGGCTGCCTTCTGTTTTTATCCCATTCGTATGTGATGGATGTGATTTATCCTTTAAATCAAACCCCACTTGGCTTTCCTTCAGTTCTGATGACATTAGAGTGTATTTGAAGGGGTGGGGTTTGAGCGTTTGTACATCTGACTTCTTAGCAAAGCCTCCTAACCCAGGGGATGGTGTAAGGAGGATCACAGTCTCAGCTTCCTTGGGTGGAGCAGTGACAGTCTGCCTCTGAGATTTGAACCTTGTTTAAATGTCTCTGTTTAGCTGTTTTTAATGAGGGTATGTGATCTTAGGTCCTAAGCTTAAATAATCTTAAAGCACCCAGTGAATCCCCTGCAGTACAGCACATGTAATGTCATGATTAAGAGTGTACACTTGCCATGAAAGCCCTGCCAGCGCTGTGTCAGGGTGAGGAAGCGGTCACAGACAGGGTGTGTGAAGAACTCTCCTTTCACCGCCTTTCTTCTGTCTACTCTGTCTCAGGATGACATGCAATTCATACCTGGTGTATTCTATAAGCCCTTCTCACTGATCCTGAGGTGCAAATCCCCCCAGGCAATGGCCAGGCTCAGTGTATCACAGCCTTTAGAACAGCACAGCATACAGACAGACAGGCGGACACAGACAGGAAGACAGAGAACAATGCAGGCAATTGTATAAGGATAGAGTGGGAGGCAGGCTACTATCTGGGAAAGAAAGTTGGAGCAAAGAAAGAGGAAGACAGTTCACTAAGAGTGCGGGCAGATAGCGAGAGACTTGGAGGCAGACGGGCAGGCATGGATATGGGCAGGAGAGCAGGAGGATAGGCAGGCTGACAGGTGACAGGTCAGCGGGATGGAGCCATCTTCTTCCACCTATAATTAGATCCTCCGCAGGCGATGGGAGTATGCGGTGGTACACTCTAATCTTTCATTTCCACTTCTACTCCACCTGCTGTTTAGGAGTGCAGCACACAAATACAGATTTTAGAATGAAGGAAAAAGACATACACTTACTACTCATCATGGTGACTGTTGTGTGCGGCGTCCCAGTTTTTTTTTTTTTTTTCTTGTTTGTTTTGTCAGTTGTACGTTCCCTGTCAGTAACGATGGCAGTTGTTATATTTCCTTTTATTTAAGATAACTGGTCTGTTTTTAGGCCAAAACCAACACACTGGTTGATATGTTTATCCGCACACAGTAACAGAGCAGTCAGAGTGCACCTTTGTCTGTGACGAGGTGCGCTTCAAATAGTCTAAATGTCGAAGGTGCACGGTGAGAATTGCCCAAACAGAGCGAATCTGGCACTGTTATTCATCACCCACTCATCAGCAGACTGAAAGTTCAGAGAGTGAAAAGTTCTTTTTTTCAATGATTCATTATATTCTCAACAAGTATCAAGCACAATGAAACATGCAAATCACATGTAAATACTGCAACAGGAAACACTCTGAATTTCCGTTAGCGCCTGACAGCCAGCGAGGGCACCGGCGAGGTCTTGACTGACTGTCGTTACAAGCCTAGTGCCGTGCCAGTATCCACACTCGTGCCCCTGCCCACTCCGAGGGCGTCCACCGTACAGTCACTTCTCCTCCTCCAAGTCATCATTTCCAATTAAGTTAGTGTTTGGAGCTTTCTAAAGCAGCATGCCACCATGTGCTTTAATGAAAGCAGCTCCCACTCCTATCTTTATATCTTTAGGCAGTGGTAATAAGGTAACTGATTCAGACATTGACAGATGGCCTCTGCTTGCCTCTCAGATGTGCATAATTATACCACTAGTGTCTGCTCTTTTCCACAGTGGCAGGCAGCGCAGGGCTTCTCAGGGTATGCCAGTAGGAAACACTGCAGTGGTGGGTCTAGCTTTAATATACATTACAATACATTATTTATCATGCAGGCAGACCAGTCCTACCCTTTTACACTATATACATCCTGTAATGCATTACCACTGCTGTGGTTTTTACTGGGACTGCGGGATGCTCACGTAGTGCTTTACCAGGAATACTTAGCCATTATATCACTCAGTCCCACAGGCCAATTTTCTGACCTCCACACAGCATGCAGTCTACATTGCTATCCTGTTTATGTAGATTCATGTATGCATTATAAAGTGCTTGTTGGTGTGTGGTATGTAAGGTATTCAAATTTTGCATGAGGGATCACTGCTCTGGTTCATGTTAAGCGGGTGAAAAAGAAAAAAAATCTGTTGGTTTTCTATATATCAACATGATTCCCACATGAGTGGCAATCAGAAAGCTGCACGTTGGCTTTTTTGGTTTCACCAAGTGTTGTTTGTGTGTGTGTGAGAAAACTCCTGTAAGAAAAGGAAGAGTTCCAGTGTTGTTGCTGTTTGTGAGTGCCGGAGGTTACTTGTTTTGATTGTGCAAACTCATCAGCAGAGTGCATACTGTTTGAAGTTGCCTTCAATTTTCCACCATTGGGTTGCAGTTTTAAAATAGTCTCTCTAATTAGGTATGTATGTATGTATAAAAAAAAACAAGGAGAAGGAAAAATGCATTTAAACAAAGTTCTGGCAAATCCTCATAAACATTTTCATCAGTGAATGGAAATACAAACAAGAAATTTGGATTTTTTTTTCCCCTCTTCTTGTTTATGCTACAGTAATGAGCTGAGGATCTGCGCTTTTCAAGAGTTTGACAACAGCATGTTCCTTTCTCTGAGAGAGAGAAAAATGTGACAGCTAAAATCTTCATAAAATAACTGCCTTTAGATGTGCTTTTCACTAAGACTGAGCGAGATGAATGTGCTATACATCAGCAGTGACTGCAGAGGGGTCACACAGAGTTCTTCGCTGCACACAAGAATACCACCTGTAGATGGAGCTACAGCACTGCAAGAAACGTGAATGGAGGCGCTAAAGAGATCAGATCAGTTACTTTTCCCAACAGGAGCCATTCGTGGGAACAACTTGGAGTGAAATTCTCCATTCTGTGCATTAGACCAAGAGACACAAGTTTCTTCCACTAAAAAAAAAAAAAAGAAAAAAGAAAAAAAAAGATGAAGAAAAAAGCTAAATGAGCATGTATTAGCGAGCCAAATTAATCTGTTTCAGAAGTTTAAAGTTGAGAACAATTTTGATTTAGATGAAATGGATGAAAGGTAAAAAAAAGAAAAAGGATCATTTACACTTGAAAGCTGATTTTGAGCTTTGCTGTCATTAGACAGCTTTAAGTATTTAAGTAGAATTAATATTTTAACATATGAGGTACCTCATCTGTCAGGAGTTGGACTAGAAAGAAACCTGTATACCTTATGTGAGTATTTGAACCATTTTCTTTTTGACACTGCCAGGTAGCAACTGCTTTAGACATCATTTGACAGCCTGTGAAATGCTGATTGCCTCACATCACACACTGTAAAGATGGCATTTGATGAATGTTTGATGCGGTGCAGCTGTAAACACACTTGGCAGCTGCAACGGGTGCTTTTTGGGGGCTGATAGAATCATCGTCCCCCCAGATGAGGGCAGGACAGGGTCAGATCTGGCTCCAGAGGTCTCGGGAGACCACCTGTGTAGAGCCACAGCAGTCAGCGCCATTAACCAGAACACCAGCCCGGCCAAGATCAAGGCCATAATCAGAGTTGTCATAATTGTTCTTGTTAACACTGTCCCTGAAAATGAGATGCTTTGTGAGTCTTGGATCTGCTCTTTTGTGGTTTACTGCATTGCAGTGTGGCCGAGCTTTTTGTGAGAACAGCAAGAGGACTGTGCACGCCTGTGAATTGTCTCCTTGTTCCTGCTTTGCATCTGTTTTCTCTCTGTTTGAAAAAGTTGGAGGTCTTAAAGGAGTGGGTTTCTTCGGTCTCATGGGGGTTACACTCTCCATCTCCATGGCTGTGGGAGTTCTCACGGACCGCAGTGGGAATGTGTCTAGTAGGAAAAAAAAAAAACGATAGCAGTGAAGGCGATGTGTGTATTCATGGTTTTTAAGTCTGAGATCTATTAATTATTAAATGATAGTCTGTGACTACTCGCAAACAGCTCAGCAGTGCCTCCTGATTTAACACAGTATTATTATTTAGCTGCCCTCAGATGGTTGCGTGTCAGTTGACAGCTCTTGAGGCTGGCTGAATGCAATGTGTAACCTTGGAACATGTCACCTTATTATTGGGATTTATAAGCTTTCTCTGCTAATATTCGCTTCGTTACTGCTGTGAAATTGTTCCGATTTTTTTTTCTTTTTTTTTTATGTTTTAGGACATTCAAAGCTGAGAACCATTTGATTCACTTTCTACCAAATCCTTTTTAATTCATTATTATTTCGCGTTATGAAACAACATAAATTAACTTTTAAGTGTTTATAAGTAGAGGTGTCGACACCGGTGGAAGCAGTGTTTTATCTTTGCATCTGTTGTACCTTGTTGTTTCGTATTATGCATGTTTTCAGCCTAGTTGAAGTATGCTCCGCGTTTGACCCCTTTGTGTGTGCCGTATCATAATGACTGCCTTTAACATACTCACCACCTTCCTACTCACAGAGGACACCTCTCTCCGTGCAGCTGAGGCGGCGACCTGTCCACCCCTGTGTGTGGCTGTTTCAAGGCTGGTCTTGGCCCCGACGCATTAACGTGTGTGAGCTGAGCTGACAGGGAGAGAGGAGTCCGTGCCACTCCCCCCCCCCCCACTACTCCGCCGCCCCTCCACCTCCTCAGGGGAAAAGGCTCGCATGGCAGATCTGTCACCCAGGAGGTCGCTCAGTGTTAACGCTCCCGACACGGATTAAACACTAGTGGCCAGTGCCGGAGTGCGGGGTCAGTGTAGCCACCACTGACAGGCACCACAGGGCCCCCGCTGACTGCCCCGCTCCAGCCTCGCACTGGCGCTACTCTGGCCCTGGCATGTGTCAGACAGGCAGGGAGACAACGGCCAGAGCTGGCCCTGTGAGCAAATGCTAATGCTTTTCCTCACACAGCTGCTCTTCCCTGAGTGCTTTGATAAAGAGCTATCACTACTGCACGGTACTGTGCAGGCGTGCTTACAAGCTGTGTCATTTGCGTATCATTTTGCTACCGCTAACCTTTTGTTTACAACTTTGAAAAATTAGCAAACAACAATTTCCCATGAATTAGACGACATACCACTAGCGTTGTGGTCTATTGTAAGTTTTAATTTCACCCATGGAATGTATTTTTTATGCTTGTATTTAGCTTTAAAGTCATGAGTGAAAAATAGGCTTTTGTTACATTTTAAATTGAATTCACATAAAGCTAACTAATAATAACAATTGTAAACTAAATAGAAACCTGATCACTAAATTCTAGTAACTTGGATTCAGTGTATACTATCAGTATATCCTTACTGGATTTAAAAATTTAAATATTAATTGTATCACACTACAACTGCTGAAGAGGGACAAGAGATTTCCCATTTTATTGCTCTCCTATCCGAATGTAGCGTCTCCCTTTTACCCCCTCTTCCTCTCTCTGGCTTTCTCTCTCTCCCTCTCTCTCTCTCTCTCTCTCCCTCTCTCTCTCTCTCCCCAGTCGATAAGACTTGAGCTGAGCGTATGTGAAATATTTATTCAGCGTTAGCTCAGAGCACTGTGGCTGCCCACACACTCTACCTGCCCCGAAGAGAAATCTTATCTGTGCTTCCTCTGCCTCCGACACCCCCTGAAAGCCTGTCCCCATACTGGCCCGAGCTCAACAAAAATTACGTGTCTCATTGCTCTGCATTTACAGCTACTTTAAAGCCTGCCACTCCTGTCCCCAACATAAGCCCTCTCATCCAGCCTCTGTTTAAGCTTAAAACAAAACAAACAAAAAAAAAGGACCTGCACGAGTTGAGCTGCTGCTTGCGCCTTTGATTCATATTTTTTTTAAATTTATTTTTTATTCACACTAAGGAAGTAATTCAGATTAATTTTACTGCCCTTGATTCACCCAGCAAAAGAGCATCTCCGTCAGAGTGAAGACTATTTAAGTTTTTCAAGAGATTCCTATTAATTTATTTTTATTAAATAGTCATGATTTAATTTTAATGCCTTTATATTAGTGTTTCCCATATTTTGCACATACAGTGATTCTGTCCCCCCTTTTTTTGCCTCTCACACATACGCACACATGCAGCGCACAACCGCACGCAATAAGACACAAACCCTGCAGCCTATAGTCAGTCTTAAACTCTTTCAGTATATGTTCACGTAATCTGGCATCCGTCCACAGCCCCCATGACTGACCCTCATAATGCTGGCTGGCGCTCTTCTCGCTTTGTTTAGCTTTCCAAGTGGAGTGCAACTGAAGAGAAGTAGTGAAGATAGAGCCAAGATTAAATCTTCCGTGTTTTTGGTTGGTACATAGTTTAAAAATAAGGGTATTTTTGAAATGCACCACATGAAAAAAAAAAAACCGCATTTGTTTTTTTTTTTTTAGAAACAGTAACGATATTGTATGGCTCGTGTACTGTGATATTACTCTAATTTGCCTCATCAACAGTATTATTTTTGTTACACTAATGTGATGCCTATATTTATAGCGCTTGCTGTCTGCTGTAGTATATAAGGAGAATCTTTTGGCAGCCTCGCAGTCTGACAGTATGTCTGCCAGTCAGTGGTTTAGGTTGGTAGATTGGGCCACCCCCTGTTAATCAATTTACAGAATGGTAGAAACTTTTATAGAAGGTGTCTTTGTCCCTTTGTTCCTGCTGCGATCCCTTCTCCCTCTCCTGGGAGAGTGTGGGTGGTGGGAGCTGCCATGCTTGCTCAGCTTTAAGTTATTTTATTCACACTTTTAATCGCTGAGTGCTTTATTATTAGGTGCTGGATTCTGCTGGCCAGGGGATCTGCATGAGAAGGCGCAGAATGCATTTAGTGGAATCATATTAATGGCACTATAAAACAAATCTGTCAGGCTGTTCTTAACCCTCCTGGCAGAATTGCTCTGCCCAGGGTTGCCCCCTTCTCCAAGCGCTTACAGGTGGCTAAGGAGAGTGCATCTCCATCATGTACTCCACCGTGTGCTAATAGTTTTATTAATTCATTCTTTTTTTTCCTCCCTAGGCACCCTGTGCATAATCATACAGACATTTTTCAGCTAAATGGTGTTTGTCAAGGGAGGTTTCCTACATTAGAGACACTCCTCCCAGACATACATACCAACACTTGTTCAATTACAAGTCGCTTGTTATCCAATTCTGCTGTGTGTAACCAAAATGCCCAGGTATATCATTAATTATTACCTCCCCAGGTTTTGTTTGGTGCTTCTTGTCCTTTTTGGTTCAATAAATGCCCATTTTACCACTTGTGCAACATATTAGCATTGCTGTGTTGGAGAAGTTCAAGGTTTTACTTGACGTGTGTAATTTGTTGACAGATGAAAAAAAAAAATGCCGTCGGACCCCCGAAATGAAGCCCGTCTTTGGTGGCAATTAAAAAGTGGATTATTTTTTAGACGAATTTACACTTGCTTCTAAAAGGCTGCACTTTGTCCAACGTGTCCTTTAATCACTCAGCTGCTTGCTAATAAAACATAAACCACTTAGTGGGGGAATTAGTTCTGTCTCCATTTCACAGAAACTCTGTAGAATTTGAAGAGACAAGGGGATGGTATGGTCCTGCCGCTGCTCATTACTGTGGGATATCTGACGGCAAAGTCTCAGTCTGTGCACCTGAGTGAAGGAATCTGAGAGGTTTTCCCAGATGTTTCTCTCCATCGTTTTTATTAGTGTTAAAAAAGCATGTAAATCCTGAACACATGGGTTGACATACCATGAGGGAGGAATTGAGAAGATATTTCTGACAGTTTTGGTTTATACCCTCATTTAAGCACTCAGTTTAGACACAAGGCATTGTATTTCTGTAGGCTTTTATCTTGTCCACTGAGCCAGAACGCGGTGAGCAGAAATTTGCATTAGTGGGCGATTATGAATACCTGTGACAGATTCTCTCTGCTGGCTCCCTGGGCGGAAATGAATTGGCTCCCTCTGTTGACTTGCACAGGAAGACAGAGACCAAGCAATTAGACTTTAGTGGTTAATGTAGCAGCTTTTGCAGGGAGGGCAAGGAGGTTCAACATTCCTGCTGGGCTCATGTCAGTTTCCAGGCACATTCCCCCCCTTTTTCTTTTTCTTTTTTTACGAGAATACTGGGAATATGACAAGCTACCTGTCCACCAGCCAGCAGAATTCCTCTGGGGTGAGGGGAGCGTCGCTTTAGAATTGCCTCATGGGAACTGAGGTGACAACACATGACGTAAGTTATTCATAACAGAGAGGAGATGTACTGCAGCTATCTCTGCGCATCATGCATATTCATTGTTTACCTTTTTTTATCCCTCACCAGCTCTAGTTTGTTGGTATATACGAACGCGCTTTTATAAAAATAACAGTAACATATTGTTCATATTGTTCGTTTCCTTGCATCTTGGTCTTCCCACTGTGTTCCTGCATGATGCTTTGGCTCAGCCGCCCCTTCCCAGGTCCTATTGAGGGATAATAAGCGGTACAGTGGTGAAGCCTAGGGCACTTGGGCCACAGTGTTGTCTGCATTACTCATGGTACACGTTTCCCTGGTGGCTGTTTGAACCTAGGCCTGGTGTGGCACTAGGTAGACTGGCCCCCTGAGCAACATGCACAGGCTCCGCATGGTTGCTATGACAGGAGCAGTCTGCTGTTTACAGGCCTGCTATTGAGGCCTGAAGGCCTCAGTGGTTCACATCCTGTCTCGGGCTTAACTCGAACATATTGTTCGTACTCTAAGTAGCCTCCAGCTTTTTGAGCCTAGACTGCACAGTGCTACCATCGTGTGGGTTCAGCACAGCAGCTATAGTGTGCACTTTGAAATTAACTTTGTTAAAAGAGAAAAAAACTTTGCAAGAAAGCAGAAAGGATGGAACTGATGCAAAGAATACATTCATTATGGAAAATGTATATAAAATACGAGACAATGTACATTGTGCAACGAGACTGTGTTAAATAAAAGTGGACCATATGTTGGTGTGTTGGCACTTATTCACACTATAATAGATTTTAAGCTTCCGCTTGCTGTAGGGGACATTTTTATTTCATCCCTGTCAACCTGCTGGTGTGATCCTCCTCACACATTCCTGATAATTTCAGTTGGAGACAGACTCATTAGGCTGTCACTAAATGGGTTTAAATGCAGTCGTCCAATTAGTGCTCTGCTGTGAAATGCAGTGGGTGTTGTGCAACGTGCTTAGCACCACTCCTTTACAGAATTATGAGGGATTACTCATTCAGTGTGATCCATCTTATTTCTACCAGGGGTCTTGGCTTTTCTCAGTATCATCGCCACGGAGGGGGTAAATGTTGCAAATGCTTCTCCAGTTGCCATATGTGCTTCGTCAGTGAGCGTTGCTGCCTCCGAATCTAAGAGGATTTGATGTGCTAGTTAAAAGACAGCATATCATGCCTATCCATGTCATACTTACTGTTCAGCAGTAAGGCACTCTGCCAGCACAGTGTTATTGGTGTATATACTGCAAATAGGATTTCAAGATATTAAAAGTTGAATGTCTATTACTTTCAAACCGAAAGGACTAAAATCTGTTGCCATTGGCTGCAAATCTGAGAGGCTTTACAGTACTGTAGTGCTCTTCATGAGATTTAGGACGTGGTTAAATCCATTATATATTTTGTTTTGGGAACAGGTTTGCAGAGATTTGAAAGCTGGGTGAGGGTGCTGCTGTGTGATGTGCTTTGCGTTATGCTGTCGTGTCCTGTCTCCTCAGATCTTCATTGTGACAGTGTGGCACTGGGAGCTCTTCATGCTACCCCTCTTCCTGCTGCTGCTCATCGGCTGGAACTACTTCCAGCTTACTACAGGAAGGGCCAGCTCCAACCAGGACCTGGTGAGTGACGACGACTCCTTACTCTTCAGTATTTATCCATACAGATCTGCAGCTACGTGCTTTTTTTTTTACACTGCAAAATTATTGTAAATGGCAACCTAACTCTGATTAAATAAAATCCTTTTGGTACACACTTGACAAATTAAAGCTTTATAATCATAATAATTAAATAAATAATAACTGCTTTCACACTTCCACGTGTACTGTGTAATACAAAAGCTTTTCTATAAAATGCACCTCGTACTAGAATCAGTTGTGGCAGCATTCCACACGGCTTATCGCTGGCTCGACTAGTTTCTACACCGTGTCCAAGTACCCAATAAAATATCAAGCAGTAAGAAGCCACTCAAATCAAATCACTGTAAATGTATGTATAGCTTATGGTCTTGTTGATATCGTCTCAGCGCAACTGCACTATAGTTCTTTCTACAACATAACACCATCTCCTCTCTATCTAGTGTTATGGAAATTATGCTTGCCCTACACATGCCTGTGAAGGTTAATGCTGTTCACACTTCTGACTGCCCCCCAATTTCACTGTGTTGTAAGCCTTCTTTCTGGCCAGCCAGGGGCCAGGCCTTCTCACGCACCCTCCCCAAAGCAAAATCTGTGGCCCAGTCATTGTGTTTATGGCTGCTGGCTAAGATGCCGTCCCTGGGCAATGTTAAAGCCTGGGCTCACCCTCATATCCAGAGTGGAGACACTGTCACCCCTCTGTGACCCTCTGGCCAGCAATGACACAGCTCTGTACCCAGGCAATGTCACAGTGTGCACCACAGTGGGGTCAGGGATGACTTGATATAAAGTGATCTAGGCAACAACATCCAAATTAAATGTGTTTTTTCTTTCCTCTTTCTGTTTTTCTGTGTGCTTATGTTGTGGAGAAAAGAGATTGCTTTGGTGTGACAGTGCTCTTGTGAGGAAGGCCCTTTTTCACCTCTCCTTTTGTGTGAGGTCACCCCTGTGATGCAGTCTCTATGGAAACAAGCCTCTCCCAATAGGGGTGAATGTACTCAAAGAAAATTTCATTACTAGGTGTTTGTTAAAAATGCTCCAGTGCCCACATGTCCCATTCGTTGGAAATCACCCTCTACCCTTTATTTTCTCTTAGGTGAACATGACCATGGGTGACGACGAAGAGGAAGACGAGAAGGTATTTTATCTTGTCTCTTTCTAACATTTTAAGGGATAATATGTTGTGGTAGAACATTACCACTTTTCAGTTTTCGATATAAATATATATTTTGAAACACACTGCTTTAATATTTCACAGTGATGTTACTCAGCGGCTTGTGTAAAAATCCTTTTCGGACCCCAACTAATATTTCATTCTGAATAACCAAGGTTAAACCAAACACACAGCAATGCCTGCATGCTTGTGGTGAGTACAGACCTGGTTCAGCAAATAGCTGTGATTCTTATACAAATGAACCAAAGTAAAAAGCCACGCGGGTTTCTAGTCAGTATTTTAGCATAGTCACACTGACAGTTAATTCTCAGAAGCTCTTTTCTAACTAAGAATAGAAATATTTTCATGCATTTCAAATGAGGGCAACATCTATGAAACAGTTGTAGCATGTAGCTCTTTGTTCTGCTCCTCTGGGTGTTCAGTGTCACTCTGCGATGCACTCCGCTGAGATACTGCAGCCCTTTGAAAATCTATAAATCAAATTTAAACAGCATCGTCAATTAGATTCGGAACAGCGGTCGAGGATAAAATCAGCGGGTTTTTCTCGTATCATCATCGTCTAAATGCGATAGTTACATTGAGAATAACCTTTTACTGCTAGAACAAATGAACAAAGTGCAGTAACGCAGCAGCAAACTTATACTCTGCCCCAAAGGTTATCAGTCATTTTCACTTGTTTCGTTTTGTGAGAAATCATAAATGATGGTGTTTATTATTGCATCTCTCCAGTGTGTCTTGAAAAACAAAACAGCAGGAAATCTTTAAGTAGCCTGAAAATTTTACTTCCCACAGCACATAATATTCAATTATACTCATCCCACTGTTTTCCGTAAAGAAGGAAAAGTTAACAGGGATGTGTATTATTGCTTTATGGCAATGAAGTGTGGAACTAACGCAAAGCCTCCAAGCGATGACCCTTGTGCTGCATGTCTAGGCCCAGGATTCATATCCATAATGCGCTCAATATATTCTGTTGTGATGACCAGGGGCTACAAAAAAGCCAGCTTCTTTTAAAAACACAGGCACATCCACCAAATCCTGTCTGAGAGGATGGGCTAATTCACAGATGAAACTCGCATGATATGTCTGCACACACAAAGTGGGAAAACGCACTTTCTATCATTGCTACGAACAGGCAAACTGGTGCTTGGACAAACAGCAGTGACACAGAAAATTCAGTGTTTCATGAATATTAAATTGGACAGGATTACCTTAATGCACTGAGTTTAATACCCCTGCTTCACAGAATGAATATTGCATTTTTCTTTACCTTGAAACTTCAATAAATAATAAAAGAATGTTTACTTTTTTTTAAGTTTAAGAAATGGCACTGTCTTTGGTTTATGATTCTCTCTATATGCCACGTGTTTGCAAACTCAGCCCTCGCCTCTTAAAGCTTTTTGAAAGGTTTTCCATGAGCCTTCTAAGCCCTTTCACACTCAGAGGAAATGAAATATCTCCTTTCATTTACTAATTAAGCAGTCACCCATGTTTGTTTTAAGCTGTCAGCTTTAATTTAAAGTGGCTTATTTGAAAGTCTTGTTATGGTCTTGCTGTCACTTGAATGTGATATCATGCAGTTAGATCAAGCAGTGTAGCTTTACACACCCTATCAAAGTCTTCTTTAAAAATATTTGGGGTTAAAGAGTGATCAGTGTTAAATTTGATGACTTCAAAGCCTATGCTTTTTTTTTCCCCTAGTCTCTCCTCTAACATGTGAATGAAGGCTTTTCCCTCTGAGAAGGTTATGATTACCACTCAAATATGTTTTTATCCCCCCTTTTTCCCCCTTGAGGAAGGAAATATGTAAACCTCAGACAGAGCAGCAAGAATGTGAAGGCATGACGTTAAAGAGAGACGAAAGGCAAGGCAGTGTTACAACAGGATAATACAGAACAGATTCTCTGCCTGTGAACAAATCTGTCCTCAGGGAAGGAGACAGCTTACAAATTATGTGTGGGCAAAGTGACTTCCCTTTGGCCTTAGGTATCAATTGAGCAGATAGACAATATTTAATCATAACATAAAGAAACAGAGAGGCAAAACAAGTCCATAGATCTCCAACAGAAATGAACAGGGAAGATGAAACAGCCCTTTCATTGCCCCCCGGCTGGCAGTGCTGGTCCGGGGTTGACTTGCTCACAGAGCCCAGCCCAGGGGAGTTGGGGGGAGGGTGAGGAGGTGGTTGTGGGGGTGCTAGACTGGGCTGCGGGGTTACTCCATCTCTCACCCAACAGTCCACAGTCACCGCTGGGTCTCCTTGAGCACACCAGTCAGACAGACTGCCCATGTCATGATCTGTGGCATGCATTATGAGAGATACCGCACATGAACTCAACAATACTTTAAAGCCTCATCCCGGCAAATTGTTTGTTAGCTTATTTTAGCTCCATCTGACATAAATTGCCAGGAACACAGGTGTTTTTCATTTAGACAGACTCCGTATCCTTGTCAAAAAAGTCACTAGAAAAATATTCAGACTGAGAATTCAAATTTGGCACCGTTTATTCTAATTAAAATTATGCTAAATGAGCTTTTTTCCAGCCTTTGATAACGCCGCACGTCTGTGAGAGTATGTTTACCTTTGTGCAGGAGATCAAATTGGTTCTCCATTACCACACCTTAAAAGGAAGCTTTTACAATTTTATCTGAAATGAGAATATGATTTCACACAGGTTTTCTACTCAGTAGACATTTAGGACTCATTTAGTCCATCCCCAGTTTGCCCATCCTTTTCCATTTAAGAAGCAGATCTTTTATTTATTTTTGTTTTTTCTGCACTCATGAACATACTGAAAAGAAAGATGAACAAAGACTATCATCACATGATTAATGTAGGAAGGACTTCAGTTTTGGTCGCTAAGGAGATGGAGGATTTCAGGAATCTTAAAGCAGATGAATAATGATAATCATGAGAGCTCTGCCTCTTGATGCATACTTCAGAGTACATCTATTTGTCTGTTTTTCCTTTTAGAAATGAAAGCCAATATGGTTTCTCTTTTCTTCCTGCTGGAGCTGTATTTCAAGCTAGATTTACCGTGCATGCGTATCCATTGCAGTTAAATAATGCTTCATATCTCATAATACAATTTGAATTCCAAATCATGTAATTGGGTCGCTTAAACAAGTTTAAACGGAAATATGAAAAGGAATGCCTACTGTAGCTGATGTGGCTCCGTATCAAATGAGCTATCATTTCATGATGTGTGGCGCTCTGGATCCATCAGGAGCTTACCGACACAGATTGCAATGGCTTTTAGCAGACTCTTACAGTGTTCCCCTGCTTTCAAAATAAACTTTGGATAAAGAGCTCAATTAACACCTGATGTGGAGTAAAGGACACACATGAAGGTTTGCTCAGTCACATGCTTGCAGTGGAGTGCAGCACGATGATGCATAAACACAGATAGTCCTCTTTCCCCATGATGAGACCAGAAGATGTTAATCTCAAAGAAAGCATATTTGTGATACTTTTTCCTTTTTTGGACAGTGCTGAGCCTTCAGTGTCTGTCCAGATCCGAGCCCAGTGGGGGAGGCTCTGCTAGTGTGGGAATTGCTCTCTTCCTGCGCCTTTCGTGGAGGAGAGTGGGCCCAGCAGTGGGGAGTCTCTCTGTGCTGGCAGACAGTGTGTTCCCAGGGGCTGCCTCATGAAGCTCTGATAAAGGCATTCTGTCTGGGCCCTGTCAATGCACACAGGCTGCGGCTTCAGCTGACTTGTAACACAAACATATAGACATCCTCAAGCCTCCTGTTAGGGTCCATTAGAGCGCCCTCCCCCCAACACTCTCATCCCCCCTCCTCCTCCTCTCCTTCTCACTCTTCCTCTCCCACCCTTCTCTCTGTCATCATTCCTGTCATTATTGCCTCCTTTTGATGTGAGGCTTCTCAGCCCTCTTTAGCTTGTGTTACTTGTGTTATCTCTAGTCACTCCTCTGCCCTGGAAGGCTTCACAGTTGTCATTATTTCCCAGCTTGATGCGATCATATTTATTTAATTCTGAGACAAACACTCTAACCCTCTGATGTACTGACTTATTGCTTTGCCAGGCTCATTAGAATCTCAGTGCATTTAAAGCACATAATATTTTATGATGATTGCGATGAGAGTCTTGCATTTAAAAAAAAAAAAAAAAAAGCGAGCAAGTACATATCCAACTGGTGTTCTAAGCAGGCTGAAGTGTTTTTTTTTTCTAATGCAGAGGGAATGTTAGGATAGGTTAGAAAGCCAGGCCCGGCAGATTTGTTAAAACATGTTGAATCTCGTCCTGTGCAGGCTGCTGGAATGGAATCTCTCCGAAGTTGCGAGGCCCCTGCACTTCTTGTCTAGGTCGTCTAGTCTGCCTGATTGCAGATGGCCATTTTGTGTACTTTTCATCTACCGGAGAGTCTTGATTGTGCTGCACTTGTGCAACAGCTCTATTGTGTGTGGTGGACAAAAGCTGAAATCTCTCAGCCATCCACATAACAGCTTCTGAGCACCGAGTCTGTCTCATCTTCAAAAGCATAGTCTGAAGATGTACAGTGTTTGCTCATTACGGGCCATTCAATAGATAAATCACACATAATAGCACAGCAGAGATAAACTGGTCTTTGTCTACCCCTGCCCAACAATTGACATACACTGTACCTCATCAGTGTCTGTGCATTTTTTTGTTCCGTTTTAGGAATCCGGAAAAAAGGGTTTGATGGACAAGATACATATGGTGCAGGAAGTAGTGCTGGCTGTCCAGAACGTTTTGGAGGAACTCGCCAACATTGGAGAGCGAACCAAGAAGTAATTGGACTATTTTATTTTTAACCTGCAAAATATTTTTATTTAATTTTGTATGTATTTAATTTGAATACATATATTTTAATTGAGCTTCACTTTAATTATTTTACAGCATTTTCAACTGGTCTGTCCCATTCTTGTCATGCTTGTCGTGTTTGGTGATGTTCGTGTCAGCAGCCTTGTTATATTTCATCCCACTGCGATACATTGTGCTGATATGGGGTAAGATCTGCACGCAATAACACAATTTAATTCACAAAAGTGCTAATGAAAAGTCGCGTGTTGGGTGAAAAGCAAAACCTATCAAACTCCCACTATGTGTTTCTTTCCTGGTAGTGCTATGACCAAAAAACATCCTCACAAATCGCATGAAAATCAATGCCTATATCACTGTTGCAAAACACATCTCTTATTCAATATTCCTAACTGCAAATCCATGATTTAATGAAGTACAGTAATTTAAGAACTCTGCCATCTCTACACCTCTGCAAATGCACAGAGATCAGACAGCTGCAGAGGTTCGCTCTGCCCAGTGTGGGCTGATGTAGCAGAGCCCAGCAGAGGCATGACCGAGGGTTTGTGTGAAAACAAAGCAGAGGTAGAGTAGCAAGCTGTATATAATACATGATGTCCTTGGGCAGTCTGTAGGCTCCTGGTCTAGCCTCTCATTATCTGCTGTAGTCATACAGAATAGACCGTCATCTCAGTGGTCAGGGAGATATGCTGCCCTTAACAGGCTCTCCTCCTCCAGCTGTAAGCCCACAACCACTGTACTTCCACACTGCCTTCAACACAATCAATACCAAAAAACCACCATATCAAACAAAAAACACACAGTCTGAGACACTCCTCTGCCTCCCCAGTTAACCCCCATCTCTGTGGTTGCAAGGCAAGCCTTTCAAGTTGCTTGCACATATTTAAGTCCTTAGGTTCTTTGTCTGCATGCTGAGGTACAGGCAGTACCGAGGTGTGAATATAATGGTCCCATTACAAGACCCCAGAGATATTATTTTTTTTTCCTCTCTGGTATGCAGCTATGTGCAAAGTAAATATAGATGTTCAAGAAATGACCAGATTGAAGCAAACAAAAGTGAGAAAAAGTTGAATGTGTGCTTGTTGTTCAAATTAAAGTAACACATTGATCAAGCATTGCTTCCACCTAACTTGTCTCCACTTTGTTCAACTGACTTAAATGTATTTTGGCTTAAAGGGATCAACTGGATCAGCGTCGTGTATATAGAGCTGTTACTGAAACACTGGTGGGAGGTCTACACTGGGGTTACACAACTTTTTATTATTGTTATAAAACTATACTGGTTGCTGTGACACCTTTATTTATTAATGTGTGCTTGTTTTCACAGGTGTTAACAAATTTACCAAGAAGCTGCGCAACCCATATACTATTGACAATAATGAAATACTGGATTTCCTCAAGAGGGTGCCTTCTGATGTTCAAAAGGTAAGGGTCCAATTTTACATACAGATAGGGAGGGAATTCCCTGTAGATGTCTGCATTATTTGCTGTACCAGAATTCCCAAGTGTTGCAGAAATATATCCTCTGGCTTTGTTTGATTATTAATGGACTCTCGCCTTTAAAGCAGCCCTGGCCCAATTATTCCTCAGTGCAACACCATGTAGTCGCTGTAGCGCCTGAATGAGGAGACGCTCAGATCCGTCCTCTGGCGTACTGCTCCAGCTTTGTCTGTTATTAGCAATTTTTGCGTGCTTGATTGAGGCGCTGTGACATTAAAGTTGGTGATTGACTGAGTGCCGGCAGGAGGACTCCTGACGTCTCTGGCTGTTGTGTCAGCACAGAAACTCTGATGTGGCCTCAGTCACTTCAGGGTGGTGGAGTCAATTAATGTAGTCGCGAGCCCCAGTCGTCTTGCTGGGTGCCATATGTGATTACATATTAGCCATGGCTGATATGTCATTTGCATTTACATCACAGAGCTGAGAAGAGCTGTCAGGGCGTTATAAGTGGCGCCGGGCGCTCGCCGTTCTCTCGCTGAGAATTTTTTGCTTAGCCAGGAAATGAAGTGCCACACAATGCCTTCATCTCGCAGGTAACTCACCAGACAGAATTCAGCAAGAAAACCCTGACAGTCTGGATCTGGCAAGACACTCTCACCCCAGTCTGTTTCTCAGCTGCACCCTTGATGTCCTCCTGCAGCAAGCCATTGCTGACTTCTCTGTGATGTTGGAGGGAGCCTGTGTTGTTTGAGATTTGGCTGACTGAGTTGGCAAAACAAGGTGGTGAATACATTTTGATTCAGAATCCTTTGTATGTCTTCTTCCCCATTGGGATACAATGTTTGAGCTTTGAAAATGACTCACTTTAAAATCCCGTGGAAACAATACTTTTTAGCCTGGTTTAAAAGAGGAAGTACATCTTGAAAATAGCTCCAATCATAAAAAAAACAAAACACCCTTAAGATTCATCATAAGTACGTTTCATTATGTACTGTGAAAAATAACCTTAACATCATATACACAGGAGACCCAAAACAATAGACCACATATTTTGTTTTTGTTGACTTAGAACTTCAATCCTCAGATAGGTGTGGACACAAAACACCACAAAGGCTGAAAATTGACTCCTGTCTTTCTTGCAAATGTGACTTGGCAATTAGTGCCTGTGCACATCTACAAAGTCTGCCTCAAACGGGGACTTCTGACAACACTGTGTCTGTCTTGAAATAAGAAGCATCTGTCAGTTCTGAGGACAGTTTCATGTTCTGATGCAGGAGGCAGTCACTTTGTTCCCACATTCCATCTCCCATTCTAATAATGGAGACCAGCTAATTAGCATAGAGTTCTTACCTTTATTCAACAGATTCACCGTATTGTTTGAGCTCAGCAAGCAGGCTTCAAAAGCAAGTTTTCAAATTCCAACTCTTCTTTTCAGTTTACCCTATGATCAGTCTTCTTTGGATTATGATGGCAATTTTGGTGGTAATTTTGAAACGAAAAAAACAATTTAATATAATTTTTTGTGTCAAAGTGAACATGATTCTACAACATAAGCCTGCATTCATTTTCTACGCGTGTTTGAACGTACAGGAATTCCTGAAAAAAAAGGAAAATTTGAAACATGGGTAAATCTTTCTTGAGCTGAATTCTACATATGTAACCTGCAGAAAAATAACAAGGTTGGAAGTTCAAACATCACATTACAGGTCTTGTTTTAGCCTGAAGAAATCGAAGTCGCACCAAGGGTTTGTAAAGTCAAGAGGAGAGTTACACGTCAACTGATGTTGGTAACTTCTCAACTTAAACAACACTAAACACTAACAAAGTTTTCTTCGGGGGACAGAACTTATAGTGAGTGATTATACTGTTTGCAACTCCCTCACTGGCCTGGCAGGTCATCTCAACAGTTGATGTCTGTTTCTAATATTGTGATTCTGGTGCAGAATGAGGGGGGCGTACACTGGTACAGAACCCTTGACTCCTCAAATCCTTCCTCCCTGTGATTAATCCCCTCTGCTCCTGTGTTTAAAAAATGATTCATTACAGGCGAGCCCGCCTCGCTTTCCCCTGCACCAGCTCTCCTCAGGGGAGCCATTACCGTGCGCTCCACTGAGCTCGGATTACCTGCCTCTGACCAAACTCCTGTTTGTTTTTACAGGTGCAGTACAGTGCGCTGAGAGCGCCCACCAGCCAGAGCCAGCCGCGGAGGAAAAAGTAAGCTCCATAGACACGCTGGATGAAAGGCTGGTCTCTTTTTAAATGTGGTACGATGCAGTCCACCTGACAACAATGCTCCGGTGCCAGCAGAGCCCATGACCCTGTGCACCCCACCACACCACCCTAAGTCTGCCCCCTGCTGCTGAGGGGCAGCCAGCCACTCTCTGGCTTGTGTGTTTGCCACCCCCCTGACAGGGGCTGTGAACTGCAGCGGCTAGGAGGGCAGCACATGGCGCTGTCAATCACAAGCTTGGAGGTAAAGAAAAGAGAGCATTGCAGGGCTCAGCCTTCATCTTTGGATATAATTTAGAAAAGGAATGAAAAGCGTCGGGTTTGGCTTTCCTAAGACCTTCCCTGTTTTACTTTTTTTTTTACTTTAGTGAAACTGAGAAATTTGCCTTAAGGTAAAAATAATACGAGCTTAACAAACCTCCACAATATACTTCTTTATCAGTGTGTTAATTTACTTAAAGGTCAAGAGGTTGTGTATATTTTTAAATAATCAAGCAGAACTAATGTCTTTTGCTGCACATTTAATATGTTAGGACAGAGTATGGAGTTTCACTGTTTTTTTGTGCAGTGGATTTGCTGTATATATAACAATGCTGTCAGCTTCCTTCATTTTATCTCAGCAAGAAAAAATCTATTTATGTACTTATGTGTATTATTTCCAGCTGCCTTTTCTTGAGTGAAGTTTCTGCATTCGGTGTATGTTAGATTTAAAGTTTTTATTTCTGCTCAGTATCATGTCTGCATCACCGAATGGAGAATTTGTAAGAATCCTGAATAAAGAATCTTGATCAGTTTGAGTTCTTGTTTTTTGCCTGCGTTTTTTCAATAACTGCACTCTAGTGAGGATGGATTACACCACTTCTTTACTTGAATACACAGTAAACACATCTGATTACACAACACAGCCATTGAAACAGAGCTCACACACCGGCCACCGCTGCGCCTTGGTTACTGAGCTCACATCAAAGCTGTGTGGCTCCAGTGTGCTTCCTAATGCATTGCTTTGTTGCCTTCTCACAATAACAGGGTCCAGATGAGAGAGAAAGAGCTCATCTCACAGAGAGTACTCTCTCCATCCTCAGCACTTAGTGCTTTATATTTCCACTAAAATCACCTGGTCTATCTAATGGTTACACACACACGTACTCTGTTTTTCCATCTGTCTTCCTGCAACAGTTTTTCCAAGTGGAGGGATGGAGTGTATCATCTATCAGTGTTCCCATACATGCAAAGAATAATCAATTAATGACACCTTTTGCTATTTTGCAGAACAGTTAGGCCTCATTATACTATTCTCGTAAATGTACTACAGTGTGAAAAAAAGAAAGTCCTTCAAGATATTTACAGTACGTACTGCACAGTATATGAGCTGGTGTACATAAGTGGCACTTAAACCTTTACCGAGCTTGCACGTGTTTGCATGGAAACATTTCTTTTTTTCATCCTTTACCTGTGTGCGTCTTTCTGTTAGTAGACAAATGGCAAGTACTCTTCTTTTTTTTTTTTTTTCTAATATATATACTTATAATTGAAGTTGAGCTGAACTGAGAAATAGACCCCAGCAATGGGAGTTTGTTCCAACTGATTGGGGGACTGAGCATCGCGGCCGGGTGCCCCCCTCCCTCCTCAGGAGTAGCACGCTGGTGAAAGAGCATCCATCTGTGCTTTGTGAAGAGTTTGATTGGCTCAGGGGGACCTGGTGGAGCCCCGGGCTATCTCTTTTGACAGGCTGATAGAGACATCACTGGGCTCTCCCAGGAGCTGCCACCAGGGGTCCATTTCAAAGTGAGAGGGTGTGGAGGTGACCCTGAGCTTCTGACGAGCTAAATCCCACACACTGGCTGAAACCCTCCTACATTCTTGGCTCCATTGGGGCTGGGGGGCTGGTTTTGGCTGTGCTGAGAGGAGGGCAGCGCCGGGGAGGGGTGTTGGAGGGGTACAAGCAGATCACTAGAAAGACCCAATGAAATGTCCCCAAGAGGTGAAACCAATTAAGCGGTACTCCCAGGGTACGTTTAATTGACATTTTAGCAAACAACCAAATTGCGTCTAAAACTCTGACAGAACACATGAAAATAAGGACCTGGCAGTCAATGGCCACAGAAAGTCCAATTTAACTAACATCATCACTTTGGTGAACAGCAGTTTTTAAGTTGAAAACATATCATGTCATGGGCATATATATTATCGAGGCAAATGCTGCCAGTGACATTACGAGAGGTCCTATGGGACTACGGTTGCCTGCCTCCAAGCTGTCAAATCTTCGAATCTGTGGCACTGAGGTTGTGGACTTGGATGTTCCTGATATCATTCATATTCAATGGATCATACAGAAGTGTCTGACAGGGTTTCAACAATTGTTGATTCACCTTTGCATGCACCAATGCACACTCATGCTACTTAGTAATACACACATACAGTACACACACACAAACACACACACACAGACACAGACATAAGCCCCTCTTCAAAGTGGCGTGATCATATTTAAGGAATTATTTATCAATGTATTTTCTCCTGGGACAGATACGAATCTCACCAGAGGAAGTCACTGTGCAATATGGTCCCTGAATGTGGTGGGGAAAATCCCTGGATGTTTTACAAGCCCGCTAATGAACATTTCAGCCACACAGCAGTTAACATTGTCTGATCATATTTTTTTCTCCAGTAGTTGTTGTTGTTGTGCATGGTGTGGCAGTGATGTCTTCATCAGGCTGTCAAAAAGGAAGTGCCTGCAGCTGTGGCGGATCCCCCCAGAGCCTGTCACACTCCTTGTTTCCATGGCAGTCCTTCAGGCAGCACCACAGGCAGGCTGTGTGCAAGGACCCATACAACCTGTTTTTTCAGCAGCCGCTCCTCTGATGTTCAGCCCCGGAGCGGGCGTCAAACTACCAAGTGCAGAGAGAGAGAACACTGCACCCTTTCTCTCTCTCGCAGTTCTGCGTCGCTTTACAAGGAGATGCATAGCAAAAAAAAAAAAAAAAAAAAAATCCTCATTTAAATAAGCCACTGTTCTCAACACCTCCTTAGTAATTGCTACATGTGCAATGCTGTTAAGGTTCTCTGACCTCCTCTCCGAGAGACATAATGCACACAGTAGGACAAAGTAACAAAAGCACCACTCATAGTTGACTTACATGTGTTAAAGCTCTTATGCATGTGTTATTTGGTCTCCTTGTACCACCTGAGAAGCAGGTCATGGAGATCAGTGGCTGCGCTGCAACTCCCAACTGGCTCAAATTAATGGTGCAGAGGTTATGGTCTGCCTCCAGACAGAACCCTGACACCAATAAAGAGCAGAATTTGCTTGGCATCAGCTCAGTGGAAACACAATACGAATGACAGAACGTGCTGCGGTTGCTACAGTTACTGACTGTTTTGCCTACTGTATAGAAACACATTTACATGAGCAGGCTGCGTTGGGAGTTTTTAAAATGATCCTGCTTTTGCTGTTTGTTCTGGAATGTAGCTTAAACGGGCGGCACATGTCTTTAGTCTCTCCCGATGATAGACAATATAAATCATGGTAACCGAGGCTGATGTTGTCTCTGGGAATAGGGGTGGGAATATGACTGAGATAACAACAGAGAGAAAAACGGTCACTAATAGCTGCTGTTTTCAGTGGCTCCAGTTTACTAATAATTCATTTTGTGGCCCACAGAACACACTGGTGTTAAGAGATGGCAAAAGCCATAATTCTTTATAGCATCAAGAACAGAAGATGGCCTTTAAGAGCTGAAATTAAATCATTGGCCTTTAAAAGCATCTCTCTAAGGGGCGAGCTGCATTAATAAATTCAACTGATTCTGCTTTAATATTATTCAGAGTGCATTAAAATGAAGACAACAGCTGGGATCATGCCCAGTCTCGAGAGCATTGCTTGGGCCAATGAGTGCCGACGAGATGCAAAGCATGTCTAAGCACAACCTTGCGTTGTGGACGGGGGGAGACACGAGGTCTCGGTGTTACAGGTGCAGGCCTGACAGTTGCTGTTCTCGGATCAGAGGTTGCTCGGTGCTGACACTGGCCACAGGACAGCTACTGCCTGCCTCAAAAACAATGTCACATGGGACGCCCCGCCACCCAGCCAATCCGGCCGGTTATTGCCAGAAACATGACAGCACTGCTTATGAGAACAACAAGAACCTTCGTTGCTATTAAACGCTTTGTTTTTTTTTATTGTCACTGTATGGAAAAGTTATGGGCTTACTTGGTTCTGGTGAAAAATGGAATGGGACCATAGGCAAAAAAAAAACCCACCGCTGCTTTGAAAAAATGAGAGGAAATAATGTGTTAAGCTTTCTAACATTTGGTGTTACATCAGTGCTCTATAGTTAGCACGAGCACATGCGTCAGGAAACAATACAAAGAATAATTGAACTGCATATTTCATTCTAATTAACAGTGATATAACGCAATGTGACTCTCAGCCTCCTGAGGAAAGAGCACCATATTTTGTTTGATGAATCTGCTAAAGCCACAGCTAGTCTCGCCACTAACCCCTGGGGAATCAGGTATCATTAGAGATATGAACAGATCTGCTTTTTGTCTCGGTGAAAGAAGGGGAAAAACACATTTTCTCAGTGCTGGCACATGGGTGAATGTGAAAGTGTTCAATATTAATAGCCTTTCATCAAGGACACAATTAGGACACCTCTATTTGACACATTCTATAGGTACAGAATGAATATGGATATATGGTCCCAAGGAAGGAGTCACCGGCTGAATAACAAAGTGAAATCATCATCAAACCCAGCAAGAATGGAGAATGCACAACATGACAATCGGGGAGCAGATGTATTTTGATTCAATGTAAATTTAAAAGAAGCAAGAGACTGCAAGTGTATCACTATTAGCCTGATTTATAATTCACGGCCCAGGGCAAGCTGTATATTTATCCCAATTAGCATATATGCTGCTATGCAAACACATAAATGCGGCGCACATGTAAGAGGGAACGCATTACAATTGCATGGTACACTTGCATTAGTTAAACACTTTGAGAATGCATAGGCTGCACTTGTGTGTTTCGGTATTTCAGTTCTTTACCAGAGAATTCAAAAAAAAAAAAAAAGAAAAACGATTAAACCCCAACACTGGTCATGGATCAGTCAGAGGTTCGCACGGAGCAGATTTGATTAGTGGGTGCTGCTAAAGATATGTAATTTTCTACACCAGAGGTTTGTGGTGCTGACTGCAAAGCTAAGGTGTGAAGAGGGCTGTGGTGAAGTGAGGAGACTAATCACATGTGTATCACCCCTGAGCACTGTCTCCTCCAAGCTCTGCCACATTATGACACCATGGAGTCATGTAGCACACAAGCACAGTTAGGCCCATTAACCACAGTGGCTAATTATCGGCTCCTACAAGGTCTTCAAGCTCTCAGGCAATGCATGCTCTCATTTCTGATTAAAAACATAAATGCGCTCGAAAAAAAGAAAAAAAAAAAAAAGAGGATCAATTACAGCGAGGCAGAAAAGATAACAGCCCTGTACCAGAGTAATTAGGCTGGGTGTTTCATCGGAACCGCTTATTCTGTGATGAAGGTTTAAAGAGTCCAGTGGCAGAAACACCACAACTGTGTTTGTTTTATTTATGATGCTGCAGTGTCACCCACCGGGGCCCAATTAGCCAGCGACTGATGCCTTGGAAAGCATCTCTCTTGCTCCTCTTTGACAGGAAATGAAAGCTCCACTTGCGTATGTCCTTCTAGTGACCTGTGGGGCTTCAACCTGTTAAAGCCGGACCAGCCAGTAGCACTGACTCCCAACGTGCCGCCACAACCTCCGTCCTCCAGTTCTTGTAGGCCACTTGCCTGTATATATAATATCTTTTAATTGTGTCAACAGAGAACGCCTTCAGGATGCCGCGCCAAAAGTATTTAGTCTAAAGATTCGCCGCCATTCTCTCCTGGCTGATTTGATAGTGATGTTGGGCAATGTATATAATGGGCTTCTCGGCGTTGCCTACCCACATGAGGGAGCACCACCATAAGGAATGAGCCTGATTGCAATGTTGGCTTGAGCTCTTCCACCGGCTTCAAACCGTTTGTCAAAGTAATTTTCTTAATTAACTGTGATGTGCTCTGATTAAGATAGTATTTACCAATTTACATCATATCAGGCAGCACAGGGTTTAAATTGGCTTTCATGGACGCAATGCATATGTTTTACTACAAGAGAGAGAAATAAAGCAGTAAATGATCTAGTCGAGCTTTGATATGGTTATTATAAATAGGCCGGTCTTGGATTTTTTTTTTTTTTTTTAAAGGACATGCTCATTTTAGCGAGCTCAGCTTCTCCTTTCAGTCTTAATAACAATAACAACCATTCTTAAAACTACTGTAATAGCAGTCCTTCACACCTTCCTCTTTTCTCCATTAGAACAACACAGTGCTTCATGTAATCCTTGAATTACTACACACACACACACACACACACACACACTCGCTCACTGGCACACACAGACAGACATAGTTTATTAGTTTCAATAGGCAAATGAAAAGAATGTCTATGGTCCTTTAAGCAAGCAGCAAGAGACCAATTAGCAAGTATCTCTATTCAATTTCTCCATATCTCAACTTAGTGAGTGTGAGGGAGAGCGAGGTCTGGGAGGAGGAGTTTGAGCGGCACAGACAGGAAGAGAGAAAACAAAGCCATCATCTCCCAGTGCTTGCCCCCCTCTCCCCTCTCCTCTGCAGCTCCAATTACTGGCTTCTCTCCCTGCCATCAGTATGCAGCAGGGCCGCTCCTCTCCTCCACTCGCCCCAGGCCATTGAATACGTTACCTCCGCTATGGGGCTCGGGGCTCAGGGGCACTGCGCCCCCTAACCCCCTGGATAATTTGGGATTCCTGCTCCTGCCTTGGAGAGCTGAAAACAAATAAAACACCCAGATAAATAAAAAAAAAAAATAAGGTTGCCTCACAAATATCCAGAGATCTACTGATTTATTGATTTGTTCATTCCTCCACTTATTATTTGTAAATCATTACTTATCCGCAGCCACCCACACCTCCATCCTAAATAAAAAAAAACCTACGCGAGAGGATAAGAATGCACTTCAGTGAGGCGAAAGTTTTGGGCAGCTAAGAGCGAAGAAAAAATAGTTTTTAAAAGTTAGTTTTATTTTAAACAAAAAGAAGAAAATAATTCTACACTATTTTATGCAGCTATAACATATACAGCTGTTTCTATGCTTTTTGCAAATTTCCAAATATGTGACTCTGAAATGCATTATTTCAGCAATAGCTATTTTATATATACTCATATTTTGCATTTCTCTTTATTGTCTTTGCAAAACATGAAAACATTTCGCCAAAACATTTATAACGTCTCTTCAGACAGCAGAATAATAGCAACTGTCTCAGAACTCTCAGGTTTGAAATTTTCTACAAGAACACGGCGCTTTTGTTTTAAGACAAAGACCATTGCCAGGTGAGAATAACCATTTTCATTCCTTTACACCCCAAAATCTGCACAATACACTTGAGGCGAGTCTGTAAAGCTGTTCAAACTAGACTGCCTTTGGCTTAGATTTCTTTTCCATCTCCCTGTCTTTGTCCAGAGTTTAAGGTGTAAGATAGCTCACAGCTAAAGCACTTCAGGTTTTTACGCACACCACAGAAAGATGTCTTTTAAAATCCTTTTTTTTTGAACAAAAACAAACAGAAAATGTTTTATGGCCAACTTGTCAAACGATGAAAGCCCCCCATAATCCGGCCCCCTTACACCACTACTTACATCACTATCACAACGCGTAAGTGGACCTGAATGCACTGAAAATGCACGCAATCACCAAGTGGAATGAATAACAACGTAATGCTCGGCTGCAGATTCCAAATCGTGGAATCGTATCATTGTCTGTTTAGAGGCTTTTATGTTGACAAACACCTACACTGTAGTTCTCATGCAGTGGTCTGAGTCCACAGCTGCTCTTTCCTCTTGCCTGCGAGCAGATGCGTGTTTTTTTTTTTTTGGGTAGAGCCTCATGACTGACTGAATTGTTTTGGAGATGGGGATAACAAAAGAAATGCAAAGAAATGGGGTGGAAATGGTGCTGTGAAAAAGGAGATCTTCCACTTGACTGTACAGCTCGAGGAGGTAACCAACAGCAAACAACAACAAAAAAAAAAAAAACCCCAACGTGGGCCGTCCGAGTCAGGCGGCGCTCACATTGCACCCAAACCGCTTCCACTCTCCTCGTAGTGACATCAATGCCTCTTTAATATGCTTCTGTTTCTCCAAAAACAGTTGGTGTAAATGATTACTAGATTACTTAATGTAGCGCTGAATCAATTCTCAAACGTGTCTGTCTCTGCTACGGGGAGCAGGCGGGGTGGGGGAGCCGAGCGAGACACTGAGTATGATAGAGCCATGGGGGAAATTATGAGACTATTAAGGAGACACTGTTGTTACTCTTGGCTTCTTGCAGGATTTTTCGCCGGTGGATGTAGAGCTCCGGTTTAAGAGTTGGCAGCAACTGGTCGCGCAAAGTTGAAGCCGCATGATTTTGAATTGCGATATTTCAAATAACGCAAAATCAACCATGATGTAATGTTAGGTGAGGTAATCCACTTACAGTGATTAAGAGGCCCTGTTTTCTTCTTTCTTCCTACACGCCGGTTTCAACTTCAAGGCTCGTTCCATGTAATGTAAGCGCCGCTCCATGATGGCGCACGCACAGAAAAATTCTGCATTTGAAACAAACCACATACAAGGCGGAATTTGACAAGCTCATAAAGTATCATCTGCTTAAATGTCTTATGACAATGTAAGATTAATGACCGTCCATTCAGTGCTAAGCAGCAGAGGTAGAAGAGGCACCTGCTCCTCAAAGGCCACCACTAATCGTTCTCATCTGGACTCCCTGCTGACATACTAACCTGCTGTTCCTAAGGAAAGGAGATCTGCCTCCCAGATCCTCAAACACTTTTCTGGGCCCGCTGTATTACTTTCCTAATTCAGCCCAGATGTGACGTCCCCACTCTGCCATCCTGTTTTTTTTTTTTTTTCCTGCTCTGCTTCATCTCATTCCCACCTGCTAGCTGACCCGGGGACCCACGGCCCAGACTCTCATTTGGTTTGCCTCTCCAAGTAAAGTCCTGCTCTTTGAATTGCTGCAATCTTTTTTTTTTTTTTTTCTTCCCTCAGCCTGGAGGGTCTGTAGTGAAGTCTGCGTACTATAGTGAGCACAGGAATCTTCCTGCTGTCACATCCTCACATTCACTTTGTTGTCTTTATGAAAAAAAATCCCCTTGTTCACTGCAGAGTGGTCAGTCCTCCATGTAGATGGCTAAAGACTGGACTGGTGGTGCCGTTCTACCGACTCCATGTTGTTAGGTTTCATGTGACGAACATCTCTTCTTCTGCTCCACCTTGTTTCGTGAAGAAGTAATTCACACGCTGTGGTCCGTTTGGGGAGTTTCTCCTCAGTTCTGGATACAAACATCTGATGGTTTTGTATATTTAGCACTTTTTTTTCCCTATAAAAGTAAACATTTTACCCTTAAAAGACTCTGGATTTAATGAAAAACTATTAAAGCAATGTCATTGGTGGATTATGAACACCATCGGTTAGCACTGACCGCCTGAAAGACTTCTACTTTAATTGGATTGCTAGGCTTCCCCAAGCTGATGGACATGCTTGTCTCTCAGGACCACTGAGCGTCTGTCTCCACTGGATGGGCCCCAGTAAATAATCTCTCTCCCCTAAACGCTTACCGTTAATTGTGTTTTTTTTTTTTTTTTTTTCTTTCTCCTCTTCTTGTTGAGATGTGGTGGTGGTGGTGTGGGGGATAGGGGTGGGGATAATTAAGACAATGCCTTTGCGCTTCACTTTGGAGCAGGGATCCCACTAGGGCTGAGGCAGGTGCCTCTTACTGGAAGAGGCTCGCTGACAGGGCCTGCCAATCAAGCGCGCCGAGCTCTCAATTTCTCGAGCTCTTAGGTGCTCTATTCCCTTTAGTCTGTTTATTCCAAACACAGTTTTAAAATGCTGGGGATTAAGCAGGTAGCAAACAAGGCCCAGTCTGTCGGAGGGAATCGGTGCTCCCCAGCTTACGTGTACATCGTCTGTCGGTGCCCGTCTGCAGCTGCACTCCTGGTGAAAGGTTTTATCTCGGAATTGATTAGGCAGCTCATATTTTTGAGTGGAACGGTTACAGCGGAATTAAAAACAGTGCAGTGAAATCTCTAATGAAAGCTTACAGGGAACATTGATGTCATGACAGCACAATGGCTTTTCATTTCTTTTATTTACACTGCCTTTGCCCATTAAGGGGAGAGTGGCAAATAAACTCAGTCCCTGTTTAATGGTCAACTCTGTTTCTACATTTCTTTCTGTATTTCTTAATTCCCGCTGAGCATTTGCATGGATACCAGCGCAACTATTACAAAGAGCCTTTGAGGAACACAGAAGGAGACGACTTTTTTGTTATTCTTATACCTGACCCGGAGGGTATTGTCAAACTGTGCAGAACCGCGCGTACACAGCGTATAGTGTAATAACATAATCAAGGCGAAAATGTAATGGCACTGGGGGAAAAAAATAAATAAATAAATGAAAAAAAATGGTGTATCGCTTTAAACTTGCTCCTCATCTAGTCGACAGGCTGGAGAGAGGTGCCAGCAGCTATTCATGATGGAGCGGGAAAGCAGGTCATGGAGTCACGGCCACTAAGAGCTGCTGTGCTATAGAGTGCCACTGACAGGCTTGTACAAGGCCAGGGCCTCATCTGGCTGCAATGCCAAAATTTAGGCACTGAATATGGTTCACTATTGGGACACAGACAAAATAACCTTGCACAAATACAAAAAAAAAAAAAAAAAAAGAATATCCATCCAGCATGGCCACACACAGTTGAAAATAAATAAATAAATGTTTTATACAAGAATACGCCGGCGAATAAAAGTTTAAAATCAGTATGTTTAAATGATATGTTTGACTCCTATAAGATTTTTTTTTTTTTTTTTTTTGATTTATATTTTTTGAAAAATGGGTAGCCACACACTTTGTGCTAAATGTGATATGGGAGCTAAGTAAATGGGAGAGTGGGTCTGAATTCCCCAGCAGCCATAGCCACTCGTCACACACAGACAGGAAATGGACAGCCACTTTGGGGAAATTCAATTCAGTTGTCGTCCACTGTGAAAAAAATTGAATCATGTAGACATTTGAGGTGATTTAATGGTGTTAACATACGCACACTAGAACTCCATGACTTACGCTGCGCAGGCTTTGGATTATTGAGTTCAGTGTAAAATCAGTCTCTTCTCCAGAGTCCATTTGACTAGGAGAAATGGATGAACATTAGGAGGAATTCTGAAAGTGGTCCATTTTTTAAAATAAACTAGTGATGGATTTCTCCTTAGGCTGTGTTTTAACACTTGCTTGAAATTCACTGGATCTCACTCCTACTTTCTTCACATACATGTGAGTAACATCAGATTTGGCCTTTTTTTTTTTTTTTTTTGAGTCACCATTGCAAGATCTGATATTTGACTAAAAGTGTTGAAAACCAAGAGTCTGATGGACACATGGGAGAAGGAGGGGGGTCGGGCTGCTTTTGTCTTTGATGTGAACAGCCATTCGGTCTGGTGTGTCTCGTGTATATTCTACATTTTTAGTGCCGTGCCACTTGCTATGCAGCAATATGGTCCAAAAACAGTTAATGATGTCATCCAGGACTCTTGACGTTGTTTATGGATCTAATGCATTTTCCGCTGCCATCCCTCTGCATTAACAGTTGTTATGTATCTTTGCTAGAAAAATTATGGCCCAGGGTTTCTTGGCTTAAAATGCAGATGATAAATTTCCCTTTGATCAGTGCAGCACTTCCTCTGCCACTCTGCTTACCAATGAATGGAAATGTTTGCTGGTCGGTTTGAAACGTTTTGGTTTCGTACGGTCATATGCAAGAAAAAATGGCCTCTAGGGGTTTGGTAGGAGGAAAGAAATTGTCATGTGCGGTGTTGAAATCATGCATTCATTCACTACTGACCAAAGTGTGAAAATTCAGAAAATTAGAAAATCGTGCCTGGAAATATTCCGTTTATTCGTAGTCGTACTCTATCTATCTATCTATCTATCTATCTATCTATCTATCTATCTATCTATCTATCTATCTATCTATCTATCTATCTATCTATCTATAGATATAAATATAACTAACAATATAACTTCCCCAAACTCATGTGCTTGTACTATCACATATATTGTCATTAAGACTCCCAGAGTTTCTCCGGAGACTACATCTGCCGTGACCTTGAGTTTCACTTTGTCCACTTCCAACAAAGAAATATTATTAAAAGAAAAATGCATAATTTCTTTTCTTTTCTTTTCTTTTTTTTTTTTGCTGCCTCTGCTTGTTATTGTCAATTTAAGTTTGTCAAGTGTTTAACATTCTTGTCCTCCACACCAGCAGAGATATGAACAATGTCCATTTCTAAAGACTTCCTCATTAGCTGCAGAGAGCGTGGGAGTGCTGGTATCTGGAAACAAGCTTTAGCTGACTTTTTTCAGACTACAACAACATCCTCCTCCCTATGCTCCATGCACATGTCCTCTCACTCCATGCATTATAACCCTGATGAGCTGACCACATCCTTGGAACACTTCACAAGATAAATAATTGAACTCTCAATAGCCCTTGATGGACAAAAATTGCTCCTCCAGCTGCCACTTCTTCTTTTGCTTTGTTCTCAAGAGCAACAACAACAAATGGGTTTTTGCAGAATCCCACACTAAGAAAACACATTTCACAATGATAACACATAAGAGCTGGGGTTGCATTACTCTCCTGCTCAGATGATTTGTGCCATTAGAGGTAGCCTATGTGTTGTACAAATAGTAATAAAGAAGCCTTCAAAAGAGATATGTGATCTTAAAAGAGTGTTTTATGCCGACAGATGACTGATGTCACTATCATCAGTTATCTGTTACCAGCTAACTTGTCTTCGCAGCAATCAAGAGAGGGAAGGCAGACAAAAGGTTTCAGGGGCAGACGTGAGTACTTTGAACAATAGGTGGCAGTGTGCTACCACAGAAGGCAGCTACAGTATCCTCAAGTTGTCTGAATCCAGTCTTGGCAGAGGAAGGCTTGAGGCTGTTCTGTGGATTTAATTAGACAGAAACAGATACTCACATGTTCATTTCTCAGCTGCCTCCCATCCATTTCTTTACAGTCTGTTGGGGAAAAACGCTTTATGGTCCAATTGTAACTTTAACTGTGAGCACAGAAAGAACCACACATTCATAGTGAAAAGCCAAGTGTTAAGACCTTGTTTCACACTTCCTAGAGGCAACCATTACAGCAGGTAGAGCTGTCAGAATCACAGGCCAACTGTTAAAATACACAAAAGAGAGGGCAAAGACTTTTTTCCGCGGACAAAGAAAAGTATTTTTCAAAAAGTCTCGAGGTATCCTCCTGGCTGAAGACCACACCCATGCTACTCAAACAAAGACATATAGGACGCTTTGTGCTTCGCAAAGACAGAAATACACACAGTTTGTAAAGTTATAATGATTTCAAGACACTTTTTTATAGTATTGAACATTATTGAGTTGAATTTTAATTTTACTTTTATAACATTTTCACCTTAAAACTGCCTATAACGTTCACTTTAATGGGGGAAAAAAAAATCCATACGTCTTCAGTGACGTGAATTTTATTTCCTGTGGCAGTGGGCTATGTTAACATCGTGTGCGCTAACATACATGACAAATGCCAGCGGAGGAACAAAGCATGACAAAGAAGATGGGATTTAATTGAATCAGAAGGAAAAATGTGGCGGTGTTCGTGACAGTGGGGGTACAAGGAGCTGCAAGAACAACATTCAGACTATTGGTAGTTGAGAAAGTGGCGTGGCCTACCGCTAACCTTCACATCCATATTAAAAGCAAGGTGTCACTGCATGCAAATTAGAAGTAGCCGGGTAAAGCACCGTTAATGAACCCAGCCATTGAACTCCATACAGCAGGCTTGTCGTTAGATAGGTGCACCATAAATAGTCCATTTGGCCGAGAGCCAGAGGGAGAAGCTAAGGCAGAGTTACTAGCAGTAGGATAGGGCCTTTATTGTGTTATGACAGACAGAGGGGACGATCAGACAGGATAGAGATATGGGCTTTCCTTTCCAGATTAATTAAAGAAAGGATCAATTAACAGTGATGAAAACCATGGCAGCATACTGACTAGCTGATAGGCCAATCAAGCCTTGAAATGCAGAGTAGTTGGCATGTTTTATCTCTCCAAACTTAATTGCAATTTTCCAGAGGGAATGACGTGATCAAAATGGAGGGGTGAAATTAGCTCCACGTGAATAAAGTATTTATTTGATGCATTTGTTCTGTGATTTCAGGACTAAGTACGCATTGTATTCGTATAGGGGACATTTTTCGTCATGCACACAGAAGTTTTCTCTTTTCGCAATTTATTCTCCCCCCCTGCTCACCTTTATTATGGTAATTGTGAACGCAGTTCCACTCCTCAACATTAGCTTTTGCTGAGTAGCAAAATGCCTTGGCTGAGGACTATTTGCCCCACACTGCCCAATCATGCCAGATGCATGTGGTTATACAATATGGAGCGTTCATGAATTAATTTGCATATTAGGACATGAATTTCATACCCCCTCACTGCTGCGGCTGCTTTACGGCAGATTCGAGGCAATAATGACCTTACAGAAGATGAAAAGAACAAAGATTTGATGGCTCACTTGTTGGGGTAAAACGAATGCAGTGTGTGCGAAGAATTAAAGAAGGAGGAGAGACGATGAGGAAGTTTACTAGAGGAGCAAAAGTAATGCGGCAATGTGACCTTTAACCCGAGAAAACCGGGGCTGTATCAAGGGTGTCATCGTCCATCCCCCTGTTTGTGCAGCAGAGGAACACAACAAAGCTTTGCAATGAATCTCAACTGTACTGTTAAAAAGTTGTAAAATAACACAACAACGTCAAGTCGTATTGGTGGTCTTTAGAATGTTACCATTTGCTTGTTTTTAATAATTTATCCAGTTATTATAACAATATTAGCTAAGATTAAACACACACACATTGCTCATTACCTTGGGAACACAGCCCACCAAAAGCTCATTTCCTGTTGAGGAAGACTGCCTAACCCCGATTGACCCTCAGATATTCCCATTACCATGGGCCAATGTTTAAGGGAAAGCTTATTGAGCTACCTCAGCTGGAACACCCACCACTGATTTATGAGCAGGAGACTACTCCGCTTTTAATGATTATCTGTTTATTTTTTTCCCCCCCTTGCAAATCAAATCAGAAACAAGGAAATATTATTCAAATGTGCTCCAAAAAAATAAATAAAAAAATAAAAAAGAATCAAAGGATTCGCATCATTCGAGTCTTCTGCTTGTTGAGGAAAATGAGTGTAAAAATAAATGTGAGCAAAGAGAATATTTTGAAATTCTCTTGGGGAGGGCGATTTTTAAAAAGGTTTATTTTGATGCTAATTTCTCAGTTGGTTAAATTTTTTTATTTTGCGTTTATGTCTTTTAGAGTCTGTTTATGTGCTAGAAGTCATTTAGAAAAAAGAGAGAGAGAGGAAGAGCTGAGAGTGTGCTTGACTCCCTATACAGTCTATGACTAATTAATCTAATCCCTGTCAGTCTTTAAACAACATCTCAGTGGAATAAATTCAGTCCACCTATGTTCCTGTGACACTTTTTATTACAAGAACAAGGTCTAAACTGTAGATGCCATAACCTTTCTACTTTTTTTTCCCCTTCCTGCTGCCGTATGACCATTATGCACAACAAGAATCCTGAGATCTATCCATGTCGGTAACGCTGCTAGATGGAGGAGAAGCTTAAGTGAGTCTGTCATGGTAATTATGGTGGATAGTTGAGGACTATCAGGTCCTTAGCTCGCTCACTGCCAGTCTGATCTATCCTGAACATAAAGAGTCTCCTGTGTGCTTGGGGGAAATTGAAAAGATGCACTTATCTACCTAATGGCATAGCTGAGGCAAATCACATGCATTGTCTTGCGAGGAATAACTGTATTCGAGGCATCAGTGTATTAGCATGTGCTCTGTGGCTCATATTCCACTGCTATGTTTGATTATCCAGACTGTATCAGAATGTGAATACTGCTGCAGCCAGCTGACTGGTTAAGGCTCATGCAGTGTCGTAGAATTGTCACTCATTTTAAAATTTGCTAACTGACAATCCAGTAAGACTTTGACAAGAGTAGCGTCTGAAAGCAGCAATCATCGTCTCCCAGCGCCCGTATGAAGCGGCTATACCTGTTTTCTTCCTATTTCTTGCTCGTCTGGTGACAGCTTTCGGAGCAGCATGATGCCCTCTAAACAGAAAACACTGAAAATTAACTTAGTTTTGCCTGTAGTAGGAAGGGGATTCTGGGATTTTGCATTCAGATTTTAAATGATCAAAAAATGTTTACTTCCATGCCCATGCTGCATGTAGTTAAGAGATGTTTTTTTTTTTTTTTTTTTAATTCACAGTGATGGCTTTGTAGCACATTATCTCAAGTATATAAGTTACCAAAATGAGACAGCGGGACTCTATGAAACCAGAGTAAGCCAGTAAATGTAATGTGTTTGCGCATGGACATCAATGGTGATGCAGAGCTGTTTTACAGTCATTTATCTGAAAATGGCAACATAATGTAATAACATTTGGGAAGCAACTGTTTTGATTGGGATGGGACAGTCTGCCGAGCTGCAGTTACATGCTGAAAACACAATATTAGCGTCCATCATTTGAGGTAACTAACAGGGTTTCAGTTTCAGGGTTTTTGGGAAATCAAATTAGTCTGCCAGACATCCAATTTGCGTTTTGGTTTAGTCAAATGTAGCTGCTGCATAATATGCGCGAGGCCACAAGACGAGAGGAAAGTGGCTCATTTGCGTTACATAACACAAAAATGTGCAGCTCTTAATGTGAAATGGAAACTTTTATTTCGCTAAGCAAAAAAAAATAAAAATTACCTATGGTTGATGCACCAAAGACCTCGTAATCAAAAGGTTCACATACAGCAAGCTGCTCGGCTTCCTGCAGTGAATAATACATTCCCATTAAAAAAAAGGCTCATTAAAATAATTGTTGGTCAATAAACTAGTGAGGATAGAAGTTAGCCTCCAAACATTCGGCAGGATTGTCAAACGTCTGTGGTGAGCACATACTTCTTCCACAGCTAAATCATATCAGATGGACTATTGACAGCATCCTGTCAATAGCTGAGCCCTTGGAGGGTTAGCTATTTGCACATTGACTGATTGACTGTTTCTTAATAGACACATAATTGGTGACAAAGACCTTCCAATGAAGTGTCATTTGCCAGAGCATTTGTGATAATTCACAGCCTGTCCCATTTTCTGTTGGACACAGTCCCAAAGTAGGGGCTGTGATGAGTAACATGAACCACTAGACAGTGTCACACTGAGAAGAGAAAATTGTAATAAAATATTTGAAGCATGGAGAAATAGCTCAGCAGGAATCACAATGGATAGCAGACAAACAAACCAGTTAGCTGGTATGGAATCTATGGATGGGAACATGGAGGATGCAATAAGGAGCATCGGAAACTTTGACCTGATATAACATTATTCATTGGCAGTAATATTACATGCTATTTCCTCTCATTCCAGGCTGTGGACAATGTTGATGGATAGTAATTTTCACATGGCACTTTTGTTTACCTTATTTATCTGCTCTCCTGTCTGGCATAACCATCAGAGCCTTCATCATGGAAAGTGAGCATTTACAGATGGCTGTTGTGATTGTGATGTAGTGCAGACATTTAAAGAAGAAGCAGGATTTAAAAAAATAAAAAATTAAATTTAAAAAAAAAAAAAGGAAAAATACCCCCATGATCCTGCAGCATTTCATGAAGGCACTGCTTTTCAAACCAGCTGCTTGGAGGATTTTTAACATCTATTAATGCAGAATTACTCCAATTACAAGCCTTCTTTGCGCCAAGGCCCCCTTCCGCTGCCTGTGTTAGATAGTGCACACCTCTGGGAGCCAATCACAGCCTTCACAGCCACTGGCAGCAGATGTAAGCAATTTACTTCTGATTTCTTCATATTCAGTGTGAGACGAGCTCCTGGTGACCCACGACCCTGGAGCCTGCAGGATTCTAACCCTATCAAATTAAAGCTCTCTGCTCACTTATTCCCTAGCGCTCCTCTGGTGCTAAGCAGCCATCTCGCTGCATAGCAACGCCGGTCGGGCGTGCTCGCTCATACGCCCTGCCTCATCAGCTGCTATTAGGGAAAATATACAGTGCTCTAATTGGATGAGATTCAGCTAAGGAAGTGCAGTTAAAGGTCATTTTCCACCGTGTGCCTCCTGCTCTTCAGAATAATTTCTGTGTCCTCCGTCTTTGTGAGCTGTTAAACAATAGGGCCAAAGTTACAATCCTTTCTCTCTTTTCCTGACAGAGTGCTACAGGCCGTGATGAGCAGCAAGTCCTCTGAATCATGTAAACAACATGGCCAGGCGCTGACTGATGTGCTCTGTGTCAACTGCACATATCCTCCACTGTCTCCCTTCAAAGTGTCCGGGTACCTAAGTCGTAACCTTGTCGTTAGCCAATTTCAGAAATTTGCAAAAGGTTAGAAAAGACCCCTTGACTATTCTAATTAGTTGTCATTTTGCTGTATTTTTGCCTTCGTGGTGTCACTTTTAAAGGCTACCATGTGTTGTGTCTAACAGCTGACGTAGGGATAGTAAAAAAAAAAAGGTGAACAAACATTTACAGTGTTTTCTCTTAGATAATAGGATGCTCTGAGATGGGGAAGGGATAGGTCAGGATTGTCGTGGATGATCTGATGCCAAGAGAAGATATTTTGTAGGACAGAAAAACCCTCAACATCGACAACAATACAACTGTAAAATAATGCTTGAGATGTAGTTTGTATTTGAAAGAATATCCAACTTTAACATACTTAGATGTCATCTGAAATTGTACAGAAAACAGCTGACTGCCGGTTAGCATCATCCCTTCGTAACTTTCCAACCTCCAGTTACTTTCGATCGTGTGCGAATCTTTCCGAAGCCGCAATAACCAGCCGGGTAACGACGACCTGTTACTTTGTTTAAATGCACATCATTTGTTTTATGCTGCAGTATGAACTATAAATCCCTCATAAGATCCATGATCCTCTTAAGTCACGGGCCACTTCATAAATAAATGATATTCTCCACTGAGGGGCTTGTGGCTCCAGTCTAGTTCAGTTCACCAGCTTGTGATGCAATAATGATGAACGCAGACCTACAGCGCTTTCACTTAGTGCTCTAATTTATAGAGGGAGGAACACGAGGATCACTGTGCTGAAGCAATGTTCAAGCATCAAATTGAGCATATTGCTAAAAATAGAAAGGGTTATGTTAAGTACCATTTCAAAGGCATGTCATACTGCTTTTTTTTTTTGTGGACTAACAGTGTGCGGTAGATGACAGGGAAACCGTAGTGGCTGTTTCAATCACAGCTACAGTTGAGAAATACTATAATATAAGTTGTTTGCTTTTTCATTCTTGCCATTACTATTTCAAACAGGAGAAGCGAGACAAAGCATACAAACATGTTTATATTATGCGTTTTACTTCATCCAAGAATTGAACATATGTAAAAAAAAAAATTTAAAAAAAATCACTTGGCATATTGTATTTATTTAACTCTACACACTACTTTCATTTCTTCTAGTAATCTACAGTGTACAGCAAATCTGTTTTACTCAAATAAGAATGCTGATGCATCAATTACTTCAAAATAGAAAGTGATTAGAGGAAATTCTAAAGCAAACCCGATATAATATTATGTCTGATTATTGTTTTCACAGATGATAATTGCCTTAAAGTTTTTTTCACATTGTTTTGATATTCATAGGAAGTCTTTCAGTGATATAATCAAGGTGGATGTGGTGTGTGGATGTTGCCATTTTTATTTCATTTTCACGTGTTTCTTTTGTGTCTAACAATTACTTCATCTTTTACTGTTACGGAGACGCAGCAGAATACACACAATCTGAGGATATAAATTCTTCTATTGTTCCTCTCTGCTGAATAAAAGCATGCAAAACATGTTGTTTTCAGTCCCCACCACTGTCTGATATTGGCTGTGCTTAAGCCTGGTTAGCTCCTTTGGAGTAAATGCTGCAGTTTTGTGTGGACTCACAGTAGTAGGGGATTTTAGAGGCTCCCTGTCTGCCAATTTTACAGCTGGAAGGGCAAAGGCCTTTTGAGCTCCACTGGAAAACTGAGAGACATTCACCGAATGAGAGGGCTGGGCCCTGAGTCCCACAGCTTCTCCCACCTTTTGTCCTGCCTGAAAGGCCTCACTGCCTGAAACGCATCACTTGACGCCCAGTGTTTGCTGTTGGGAAACCTGATTAAAGGGGGTGAGACGTACACATACACAGCCTAAGCCTATCAATGACTCTCACAACCCCCCAAGATACTGTATTTGTCCTTGCAGCTTGGGTGCTCAGAGTGAATGCTGCCGTCCATTGATCTTTGTCTGATAAAGCCGCTGGCGTGGTGTGCATGGTGCCTTATGGGTTTCATTCCACTCAGGCGAGTCCATTTCAGTGAGCTGTGGTTGAGCTAATGTGGGACACGCTGCGCCAGTCACGGCCTTTGGGATTTGGCCTAAGTGCTGTGCGTTGTGATGCTTTGCTCTGAAATTCTCAAGCACAAGCAGCCTTGAAAGTATTTTACACTTCTTTAACAATCCAATCGAGTTTCCCTCAAACATCTAGGTGAGTGAAAACAAGGTGAAATCAATATAGCATTGATTCGAAGATGCAGTATTTTTAGCAACTATTTCACTACTTTTTACATAATTTGCCTCACCTCAGTGAGCTACACTGTTCAGTATTGCACCATATCACGAAGCGTGGAAGAATGTGTACCATCCCCGGTGTAGTTGTGTCTTTTTAAAACAAAGCTGTCTGATTGCTGAGCAAACACTCCTGTCGAAGACGTCTGACAGATGCTCTTTGAGTTCTATTGGCTTAGATCCTGGTGGCTGTCACCTTTCACATCTCAATAGGCCCAGAGGTGACCTCTCTGTTGCCTTGGAGCTCCATACGTTATTGGCCCTAACACAATCAAATGCACGTTCAGCATTTGGGGGTCGAAGCGGTGGCAGCCACTAAGGTGCCCTCGTGCACAGAGAAGGCCAACTCATATGACCTCTAGCACCTGAACCGTGACCCTCATTTACAAGCAGGTCACCTCAGCAACAACTGCATTTACACAGGGTCAGCTAAGATCTCCGTACACCAAACAGCTCTAAAAAGCGGACAGATCTTAATCATATAGCGGCTCCCTAAGAGCGGAGACATGACTGCACATCTGTAGCACGAGAGAAGAGGGTCACAGCTGGGCCTGCAAGTGAAGAGACATCAACACCTCGCTCTTAGAAGAAAACACAAAAATCACACACCCCACATGCACACACAGGCCTCGTGTCAATTATATCACAGTTACCGAAGTGAATATTGTTTTAAGCTCTATCTGCTAGGTCAAAGGTGCTGCTATAAATAAAAGCCAAGGGACGCTTCTTCTGTTTTGCATTATAGCCACATGCGGGAGTGAAAGGGGAGCAGTGTCGCATGTTTATATTACAACAATAGCAGTGAAGCCAGGTTTCAAACTCCTTACATTATACAGTTTCTCAAACACAGATATAAGTTTGATGAAAACAAACGCAAACTGTGATGAAATTTCATTTTAGTCACGGCGTAGGTCTGAAAACCTGACACCGATGTCAGATTATAACCATCACGGTGCGTACACACGTTGCAAAACAATATTTAAACGTGTTTAGCCGATAACATGAGCTAACCATATGCAGCCATGAACCAAAAAAAAAAACCTCTTTTCTCCTGCATACAGCGAAGTCTGAAATATGATGGCATAGAGACGCTCATTGTTTCTCGCTGGCCAGTCTTGGCATACAGCTGTGCTGAAACAGTACCCTTATTGCTGAGACATCTCAATAAACGTAAAAAAAAAAAAGGGGTCCTTCTGCTCTGACCTTCTGGCAGCTCTAAATGGCATAAATAGGAATGACATAATGCACCGTTTTATGGTTAATCAAATTCCCACAGAACAGAGAATCAGGAGAGCAGCTCCGGAGCTGATAGATGTAGTCAGATATTGTCCGTCCACCTCACACTGAGTCATTAGTGAAGCATCTTTTTCCATTTAAGTTACATTTTATAAAACTCTCCGGCGCGAGTATTATTAACACCAGACGGATGTATTAAAGTTATACATCCTAAAATGAGAATTTATTTCTGCTTTGGTAAATCAGCATGAATAGAGAAGGAATTTCATTTGATTCATATTCTGCCTAATACTCCACACACACAGAAAGATTCACCTGTCATCTGCGACTCTCTCTCATAACACATTTATAGAGAGACAGACAAAAGGGAGGGAAAGAAAAGAGGAGGATATGGAGGGAGAGAGATAGGAAATAAATTGAGAGAGAGAGGGAGAGAAAGGGAGAGGGAGGTCATAGCGACCGTGTGATGGTCGCTGACACAGAAGTTCAGCCTGCGGTCAAGGGAAGCAGTTGAAGATGAAGCAGACACACAGGCAAGGCTCTGTGTGCAGGTGCCCCCTCGCTGCCCCGCTCGCTTTCATCCCCCATCCACTCCCACATTGCCCCGCCAGCCCCGCCTGCTATCCACCAATCAGGGCACAGGGGGGCGGCGGCACAGTGGGGACACATCAAAGCGTTCTCTCGGTGAGAGGCTCAGGGCTGATGCTGGCACAACACAGAGGAGCACAGAAGAAAGCAGGGACGGCCAGTTAGAAAAAAGGAGTCCAAATGGAATGGAAAAAAGGAGTCCAACCAGAACAAAACATTTCATTCTCTTCACAAACCAGCATTATGCCAGCCGTGCATCCAAAAACCCAGACACATTTTTCTCACTGCCTTGAGCCAATGGCCCCCTTGAGTATGTGAACAAGGGGGATAATTTAATTAAGAAAATCCAATCTTCCAGTTTGAGGGAACAAAGTTAGATTTGAATGAGAGCAATATGTTCCCTCCTTTCTTTTTTCAAATTAAAATTTCATAGCTGAAATCAAAGCGTTGCTGAGGTGCCCCCATCTCTATTGAGTGTATGCTTTCAGAGGAGACGTGGTTATGAGAAAAACTGGTAGTTTTTCTGTGTCCTCGAATCTAATTAAAAATATTTACAACATTTCGCTTCTCAGAAAAAAAGAATGCAATGGTCTGTAGGTGAATAAAATACCAAAAAATGCATTCTCCATACTGGAAAAGGAGAGAATGCCGGGTGACGCCTTCTATCTTTGAACTAAAGAATGGATAAACACTAACTATGAATGAAATTAATAGACACGTCCAATCTTCGATCTTGTCATTAAACTGCAGATTTTTCCTGGATGCTCAAACTCGCACCACGAGATAATAATGTCTTCTCTCTGATGTATGACCCTTCATGTTCGCTCAAAACTTATAATGACTTTCTTTGTGAAAGCCCTCAGAGTGAGGAGAGCTTTCTAAATGAGAAGCACCCCTACAATAATGCTGAGCAGCCCGCACAGAACTACGAGCCTCATAATACGAGTGTGTCAAGTCCCTAAGTGAGTATGATGCACAATCCAGCAAGTTTTTGCATATGTTAAGAAGGATAATAGGCTCCTATGGGAGAAGAGGCTAAGGCCCAAAAGTGAGCATGACTATAAAAGTGCTGTGAAGGGGATTCACGCTACATGGTAAAGTGTAGACGGAGCCACGGTGAACAAACACCACTTTGAATTACGAACCACACTGAGGATGTGAAGCGGCCCTTGTATATACAATGAGAGGCGGCTTAAAGATTCTGCATCACCTTCCCTAAGGCACTGTCAATAATTTGAACAAAATGACACTCAAAATACAAAGAGAGGGAAAAGGAGAAGAAAGCGCCGCAACACCCTCGCTTAAAAGCAGATCTTTTGATTTACTAAATGCTCTCTTTACTCATCTTTTCCCCAATGGAAGCCAAACATGAAGCGCAACATTAAGATCAATACTTAACAAAAACAACAACAACAAAACAACACCCTTGTGACTTTGTTGGATCAAGCTGCAAGGGAAGCGCTACCGCTGTTACTATCCCCCCATCGCTCATGTTCTTAGGTCTGTCAATAAGACGAGCAGTGCCTGAAATTCCAAATTGTTTGAATTCAACCTTTCTCCGGTGAACTAGAAGGAGAAGAATAAATACATTAAAAAATTGGGTCATTGGATGTGTTACAGCACCTTGATGACTGGAGGCGCAGGATGAAGACAAAGCTTTCATCATCTCTTGCCCTGGGAAGGAACTATAATACTCTATTGACTGATGGCAACCCCTTGTTGATCATTACAGGAGAGAGGACATACAGGTGTGGAAACATGAAGTCTTATTGACGGAAATATCAAAGCCACAGACAGGCGCTGTTGACCCTTTCATGATGTCAGCACTCAACTCTTGCTGCTGGGCACTGTTTAAGTCATAATATAGACATGGCATCTCAACATAATGAAAACTTATTGATGCCCTGTGCTGCTGTAATGATGAAACTGACTGAGTGCACCGAGAGCTATTATTTGTATTATTCAGGTCGTTTGACATGAGTCAATGTCCCAGAATAAAAGAGAAGGTTTTATCTGACTGGTGTCAATCACTTTAAAGCACATTGTACACAGTTTGAAGACAGCAGTGGCGTACAAGTCTGAACAATGAAAAATGTGGCAGTTGTGACAAATCTCAGGATTTATCACTGAACAATAAAACAGAGCTGCTCAGCAGGAAATGGGACACACTGAACACATGTTCCATGGTGTGTGCAATCTCATGTAAAGACCCAGCTGACATTCTGGCAGCATCCTCCTTTCTGTTTTCACTTGCCGTTCTCTGCTCCTGTGCCAGCTTATCCTGTGTGTGGTCTTTGCTGTGACTTGGCACTGCACCGCCACAGCTCAGATTACCACATTCACATTCATTTCATTGAACGCAGTAGCTTTTTGGGTGGAGAGAGGGCAAACACGGCAACATGGACGACATGGGCAAGGTCAGATCGGAAAGTGCAGATTTTAGTAAAGTGAGAGGCATCGCTGCGGCGCTGCGGCCACGTGGCTCACAGGCATGTATTTGGGATGACCTTCCCATTGTTTGTGAGCAGAGCTGCTCTGCCCCTGGTCTGGGCTGGGTCTGTGCCCGCGGCCAACCTCATCACACACTCAGCTTCTACCTATCCATCTTCCCTCATTGTGCACAGAGGTGACAGCTGGCATTCAGCTGTTTGTAAAAGGCCTTTAAAAAACATGCAGGGCCTCCATACTCGGCTACATTAAAGTAATTAGCTGCCAAGCTAGTAGAAAGCACCCCCCACCAAGTGCCAGCAAGACTGCGGATTGAAGTCGGCATCCTGTTTGACACATCTGGGCAAGGGAGAGTAATGAAAACAGCTGCTTCTGCCCATATGGCATCCAAAGGCTGGCAGCGTGGCGGTGTGCTATGCCAACCTTAGGCAAATTATCCATCATTAATCCCGAGATCTGACCAGCATACGAGTTGCTGCTAATCAAAACATCTGGGGATGGTGGCAGAGGAAGGGGGGGAGGTCTCACTTGAAAGGGATGTATTTTGTGTGCAGAGTCAATGTAAGGAGACTGCTCAGTCTATCTATCTATCTATCTATCTATCTATCTATCTATCTATCTATCTATCTATCTATCTATCTATGTATTTTTTGTGCAAAGTACGACCGTGAATGTTTGGGAATTTAACTCACATGTTGTTGTTTTATGAAATCCCTGCACTACAAACATTCGCCCAGAAAAATTGATTCGCAGCTATTCTTTGATTAGCTGCAAATTGCCCTCACATTTGTTTCTGCGTTTGTCTATTGGTTGTCCTTTCCATTCATAGGCTGGCCTGTTCAAACCCGGGCTTCAAATTCCCTCAGAAAGTCAGTGACATTAAAATGTCCTTTGATGTGCCTTCCCCAAGCAGGGAGCACTAACAGTAATAGTGATTCTGTCACTTAATGCTTTTCCGGGGATCAATAGCTCTTAAATGCTAAAGTGGGACAATTAAAAATAAATAGGAGGTTGCTCTAGTCTAAATCAGATTATACATTGCTGCCCCTAGCAGGTCCTCAAAAGCACAGTATGCCTCCTCAGCGAGTCATCTGCACAGCACCCTGGTTTGTGACTGATGCATATGTAAGTGAGGATGAATTAGAAAGACACAGCTCTTTTTTTTTTTCTTTTCCTACCAGAGGCTCTTTCAGTCAGTTAATGCAACAATTTGAGAGGAAAAACACTCATTTTCTATTATTATGTTATTAAAAAAAAACAAAAAAAAAAACAGAGGAAGAAGCAGATACTACTCCCATACCATAAACTAAATATAATCACTATCTAGCCAAAATTACTATGATGCAATTAAAATCGGAGAAAACAACCAAATGGCAAAATAATGACGTGGCTGAGATTTATATTGGCTTTCGAGGATCCATCAGCCTGAGCCATGGCGGCGAGGTCGCAGGTTGGCTCCAGCTCCCCTGTGGCTGCTGCTGTAATGTCAACTCTGGCAGTAATACAGCTGTAACTGGAGGCAGAGCGTGATGGGAACCCGCTCTTGACAGACATGACCAAACCCAACACAATTAGCTAGCGACAGCAGGTGCTGCCTAACTCTGTTGCGTTAACATGTCTCAGGTTTCCTTGTAATGGCCACAAAGTGATCCTAACTTTCAATTAACACATCCCCTGCCTCCACCGCCACGGCCAGCCAGTCATTTCCACATCCCCGCCATTAGCTGCGTGGGAAGCGGTGCTTTGGCACAGGCGAGCTCTGTGCATGCTGACTGTGAACAGTTTTCACAAACAAAGACGCTCGTGCACTCCCCCCTCACATACACACATACACACAGACACACACACTTATACACAAACACCACTCCATTCTTCAAAGTTTTAAACAAACACCATTCTTCAGAGTTTTACACCACAGATTTGTAGCGAGAGCTACTAAGGCTTTAAGAGGCTGAATATCAGTCTCTGTCCAAAACAAAGGGGAAGTACTGATGTTACCACTCCAGACTAAATCAGGATAAATGGCTGCACCCTCCAGGAGAAGACAAGGAGGAGGCAGCGATGCTGAGTGCACAAACACACAGAGTGCAGACACCTTCTCATGCACAGGAAGAGCTTGATCTTCATTCAATAGTGCACCATCCATCACCGCATGTGACTCCACGACAAAGGCCTTAAAAACCTCACAGCTGTCTCGGTAGCATCCCCGTGACACAGCGCCAGGGGAATTACACGGCACAAATGATTGCTCAGGTAAAGGAGCGCGGTGCTGTCGAACAACAGTCCTGTCTTTAACTTGCTCTCCGCTCTCCATCAGCGAAGAATGAAGAAGCGTTCAGCTCTGTCATTTGAGTCTATTGACCTTTAGTGATTCGCTGGCAGCCTGTACCTGAAACAACAGACAGGAGGTGAAGGGTTTAAGCATAACCTCCACACCGGCGCGCACACCCGCGGCCTGATGAGCGACACAACTCTATAAAGTGTCATTTACCTTGTCAGCGAGAAGATACAGCATCCATATGGATGGACAAGCATCCTCTGTAGGTCATACTGTCTGCACACAGAATGGCAAATGATGGTTTGAGACACAAGTTCACTCTGTGTGATGGGCATCTTTTGTCTGTCATCTTCCTTGGCGACATCTTTACACAGAACATGTGTTGGAATTAAAGAGATTCAAAGAAGAAATTATGTACATGAAATATCTGAATGACATTTGTTTTGATCGGTTGGTGTCAACTTAGCCTTAAATCATGTACAGAGGAGATATGTATAAAATAATAATTACAAAAATCATTTTATCTTACACTTTAAGCGGGACACACTTGCCACACACAACGGTGGATTTATGGTGCATAACGCAGTGAGGATATTCTGGTCTCAGAGGCACAGTACCCAGTAGCACTTCAGTCATACTGGCTCTATCACAGTTTTGACCTTGTTTGAGGGGCAATGAGAGTCGTCAGGAGCTCCCTTAACTTCCCAGGGACTCAGTAAAAATGACAGGTCCCTGCAGAGTCTGAATAAACATGCGCTTTAGTGAAAGTTGTGTGTAATTTGCACTTTGCCATCTTAACTGTAGTTATTACAATTTTAAATGGATACATCTGTCTATGTGAAGTCTTTCATTACCTCCACTCATTACCAGCACATCACAGTGCTCCCCAAGGACACGCCTTTTACGTGCTCATTCGCTGAAATTCACTTTAATGTTCTGAATTTGACGCTTGACTCAAAACAAATTTGTCTGAAGCAATTAAAAAGTATCACCTCACAAACAGCCCCTCCTAAATGGTATGTTTTACATTAGCTTTTCTCTGACTATCTGGAAAACATGTACAGCACTACATGTTTGACCTCACTTTAAACCGCATATCTGACATGAATAGATTAAAAAGCCCACTTTTGATTTCATATAGAAAACACGTGAAGCTCAGAGACATGTTTTGATGAGTGTACATCCATTATTTATGCATTGCTTCATCATTTTCACTTGTTACGGTGTCACTGTGCTTTTCAATTAAAGAATGGAGCAAACATATAGTTTTATAACATAACACAACAAGTATTAAAGCAACTGTACTAACTTGCAATCGGCATAGTTTTGAAAAGAAAAACACAGGTTCTTGTATAATCTGTTACAGTGCACTGCTATTCAGTGTATTGTACGAATGTGAGCGTGGACAAGGAGTTAAAAGCTGGATATATACTTCTATATTTAAGAGTTACACTGCATCTACAAGACAGCTGCATAGGCTCAGAGATTACACTTACTTTTGTTTTCACTTCCAAATAAGTGGGTTGAAAAGAATTGTTGTTCAAAATGTCTGGGTAACCTTGAATAACCTTTCTGAATAAAAATATTAGTCGAGACCTAACATATTTTCAGTGTGCCTGTAGTTTCTCCTCTTCTCTGTATTAGTTTCCTGAGCCGGAGTCCTACTCGATGTGTGCAGCACTCTCAAAGCCAAACAGTTTCACCAAACTGATCAGAAGACTTGGAAACACAGACTTGTGAGAATACCGTCTATAAATGCAGATGGGTCACATTTAATAGGTTACATTCACAGACACTGAGTAGGTACAGATCTTAAAGCTTGCCTTCAGCGGAGCTATCCGTACTTTTTGTAATCACAGCTGAAACTCTTCTAAACCGAGCGCCATACCGCACCATGACATCAGGCGTCTCAACGTGCGTGTGCAGCGTGCCTCGGATCCACTGCCATGCTCAATAAAATCCAGGTCAACATAACACCAGTTGAAACGAAAAGTAGTGAGAAAGGTCTGGACTTGTGCAAGTGGACAGAAACATGAGCCTCTTAGGAGCGTAAGTGTTTTAGAAGTCATGAAAAAATGCAGCTGTTGCTGATGAAATCAGTTGGTTCCAGACCTCATTTAAAGGTCAGAGTTGACTGAAATGACAATTCACATAGTATAGGCTTGTGATTCAACATATGCCTGCACTTAACATAATTACATTTTGAAGGTGGTTTTTAGTTCATATTTACTTTTGTGAGAGTCACTTCCAAGGCACCAAATGGCTGCGTTTAAATCTATGAGAGCATGTTGGCAATCATTTGGGTCACGGGGTGGAGGTTCAGTTGCAAGCAATTTAGTCTTTGTGTCTTCATCCCCACCTTACCCTTGATTTTTTGGGTGAATTGCCGGCTTCCTTTAGAAAATACTTTCCCTGTTTGTTTAATATTGTTTGTACAGCTGTAACACTCAGCTGCACATACCTGCTGCTAAACTGGTTTCCCATCTCCTTTAATCCAGTGCCTCATGGAAGTCATTGGCTGTGACACAACTTTGATCCGAAAAGTGGGACTGAATTATGCATCATTCAAAGGGTACAGAGTGCGGTTGGTTTGTGGGGTGGTTGTGTTGCTGAGAACTGTATACGGTAGCGATGATAAATGCAATTGTTGTGACACCGAAATTAAAATTCATAGTTTGGCACGCAGTTTGGTGAAAATATACAGTCCCTTCAGGCCATCTGCTTTAATGGTAATTTACAGTTTAATTAGTACAATGCTGCTTTTGTACACAAATTCAATAAAACCAGATTTTGTTGTTTAAGATAGATTTGGTAATGGGCAAAATGCAACCAAGTGTGCTCCTTACAATGAAACAAAACCAAAAAAAAGAAAAAGTCAAATTATTTTTCCAATTGATCAACAGCAAAGATAATTAGTTGATTTACTTACTGCTTTATTTTTGTTACTTAGCTTCACCAAAAGTGCTAAATTTTTAAATCCTCCAAGCCATATTCTATGTAGAAATAGAAAACAATGTGATTTAACAAGCAGCCAGACGACAGATGATGGGTATTTACTGTCAAAGTCTAACTTACCTTTGCTATGAAAACACATTTTTGTGACTAACATGTAGCATATTGGCCACAGAGAGGCTGAGATGATATCAAACTTCGCATAAAACATCAAACAGCTTAACTCCAGAACTGTAAAAATCAAGCAGATTATAATGATTAGAAATTCTGTTTAAATCCTTAATTCCCTACTTGGGTGCATTGTACATAATGTAAATCGTGCTATTGTAAAGCATTACTACAGCAAGTAATGCATTTCCTCAGACAGTAAACAGTATTACAGCAGTAAGTCAGATTCTTCTTCTTACCTACAGCCAAAGTTCCTTATTTGCTCTCATTTCTCTGCCATTCTTTTGTCTTTTTTGGACTATATTTGTGTTAGAAAAACATATCTATGCAGAATGGGTTTGTGGGTATTATGGCATATCCACCAATAACCTCATGCTGTCAGGCAATTGCACCTCATTGGAAAAAGCCTGATGAAATAAATGCTGGCTGCTGACTCCTCCAATTTCACGGCACTCCTCATTGTCACCCCGAGTGCCTTTCCCCAGATTGAGATATTTGCAAACTGTCATCTCCCATAAATAGCTGTCTGGTCTGATGCTGCCTGTGCCCCTCTAGCTCTGATTCAGAGAAGCTTTGGTGCAACATATCCTCATCCTCTTCGGTTTGTCTATTAAAAGTCAGAACTGTTGCAAAAAAAAAAAAGAAAAAAAAAAAAGGGAGAGTGACAGTGGCTGATGAGTGATGGAGCAAACACCCTTTTAAACAACACATGTGTACTCACATAGCTATGCTCAAACCCTTCCTCACTTCATACCCAGGGCTGTCACTCACTTCCCATGACTCCTTATCTGACATGCTGCAATCTTTGAACTCCATTAGTGGAAGCAAATCCCTCTCCCTGTCTTTGGGATAAAATGGGCTTTGGCATAGTTCCATGCTGAGATTAAAAGTTGTCATGTCTTGTGTGGCCACAGAGGTAGAGAAAGGCTGCGTGGCTTAGGATGATATCTGGCAGCTTATTATTTCATGCACATTTTCATCTATATCAGATGGAAAATGGATAAGAATTAACTAATTTTGTTTTATTCCCCCCACATTATAATACCATATTAAGTTAAATATAGCCAAATTGAGTGAATTATGGGGGAAACAAACTTTCCAGTTCCAAATTTTCTAGCCTTATTACATTAACAGTTTTTTTTTTTTAATGCAGGGTAATATTCTGAAAATGCCAATACTGTGATTTGATTACGCTATGAAAGAAGCTAGTGTATGCAAGTTTAAAAGCAAGACTTGTAATCATATGCCTGGATATATTGTACTGTTTACCCTCTGACAGTAACACTACAGTTTATTGGCATGTGTTCTGGAAACATAATAACCCACATGGAACAAATGAGGAGACGTGGCAAGGTAAATACGCAGCCGATAGCTCAATTTGCCAAAGGAATCCATAGGTACGAATAGTGTGAGTCTAATTGAACGTTACAAAAGGCCGTAAGAGTGTGAACCTTAAAACACATTTATTTGGACATTTGGACACTTTTCGAGGGCCTCATTAGCTATAGCGCCGTTAACGCCGAGCAGAAATACAGCGCCGTATCAAATATGGCAGAGGAAGTTAAAAACAAGCTTAATGAGAGGTTTAACAAAGCACCATAGTGGGAAAAAAAAAAATCAACTGTAAAAAGCTGCTTTTGCAACCATTAAAACTGACTGTTCTTTCCTGCTTTTCCAGCCAATATCACACTGTTGTAACAGGAAATGCAGACAGGCTGTTAGGCAGCAACACAGGCCTTTATGAGCTTAGTTATTACCACTGCTGGCCCACTTTTAATAGCCATACGATCCGCCCGGCACACAATGGGCCGAGCCTGATAATATCATAACCAAGTATTTACCATGGAGCCGTTTAAGATTTCCTAGATAAAGCTGAAACACTAGAGCTGCAAATTTGTTAATATCATTAAAAGATGTTACCAGTAACTGAAGCTGAGAGAATATGATCCCTCAAGGCCTCAGTCTGTGGAAATAATTTATAATGTAACAGCTATAAAACATGTACAAGTTATCAGGTTCAAGACCTGTCCCAGTATCGGAAGGCTCCTGTTACACATGGCACTGCCTTTAATACAAGTGGTAAAACAATTAAGGGAAATGGATTTTCCACTGTCTGCATGTCAGAAATGAGCCTCCCAAGTCTGTCATAAAAGTTCCAATCAAAGTAAGTACATTTAGAGCAAGTCATAAAAACTTATTTCACTTGTGAGCGCAGGCATTTCCTACACCTCGGGTTATAAACGCAGCATCATCCGGACTGACAACATGCAGCAGCTTTCTTGAGAACGCTTGGAACATGCGTCTATAATAAGTAGTTTATCTTACATTTCGTGCAACAAGGTTTCTGTGGCAATACAACCGGCTTAACGTGCAATATCAACAGCATCACCTTGTGCGCAATGTGCATCCGCTTTGTCAGAGGTCTCAGTCGTGTGCAAAAACAAAATTAGCCACAGCAAATGGGGGCGTAATAGCCTGGCAGAAGAAAGAAGAAATAGATGGTCATTGAGGCTGCCATAGTATTTAGTATCTCCTTTATTGTATTCACAGTGGTAATGTGATATGTCACACTGTTGCTAACACACTTCTGTACGCTGTCATCTGGCTGTAATGCTTATCAGGCCTGTGTTGATGATTTGCCCTCTTGTCAGGGCCAATTATGCTTGGATGTGTCATGGTGGCAGGCTGTGCGACTGCTATTACTGGTGCAGAGGGATGACGTGAGGCGGTTGCGAGCCGCCTGGCCTCTCTTGCCCACCCCAGGTTAGCAGGTGCTGCACTCAATTTTCCCTACTGTAGGTCAATGTAGGGCGAGAACCCATTTTCAGGTTAAAGTTAGCACGGATTGTTGAATGAGTGAAAACTGTAGCTATTCGTTATGCGATTGGTTGAATTATTGACAGCTGTAATCAGTGGTGTCTGTTGTTGGTTCTCGTGAACTTTCCTCTCAAGTAAATATATGAAAGAAAAACAAACAGAGCCATTGAAAGAGAAAAAAATAAGCATAGCTGGTGATTTCAAACATATGGTCCTTGTGCATTTGACTTCTATTAAGCTTTATAGAAATATAACTGTATACCTGCATGTTCTTTATGGAAAACCCCATCGTATTTGTGACCTTGAAAAGTTCAATGCTAACACGAACAAAGCCACACACTGCTTCGCCGTTCGCTCTTATTTCACAGTTGATAAAAATGATGCGAAATCCGCCTTTGACTTTGATTAGTCACTTGACAACATCCAGATACATCCGGTGTAATGCATGCATTTCAAAAACGCCTTGCACCGTATGAAAATGCTATAGCAAAATGATATTGCCAGCTATAATAATTCTTGCCATCAGGGCAAGGATATAGGACAGAAGCTGTCAATTCTACGTTAGAACTTGGAAGTTGTTGAATTGCCTTTAGACCATGATAGTCAATTTCTGGACTAGGACTTTGTAGTGTTTCCCTTTAAGCTTTGTTTGGTTCAGAAACAAGACAGTTTCCCAAAATAAAACTCCTCTCAGTGACCTTCCCTTTCCACTGAGTAGTGCAAATCCCCATTCTCTCTGCCAACAAGGACTCATTACTCCCTGTTTTAAAGAGAGCTTTCTGGTCCAGGAGGCCTCATTACAGCTGAAAAAGACACCCATGGGACATGCAAGGAAAACAGTGAAGACCCCCCCTTGAGTAATAAGCCTGCAAACTTCTACACAAGAATCAGTGAAGAACTTACAAACTGTAAAGCGAGCAGCCCCCCACTGTTCCATAGGAAAGGTGTCTTTGAGGTGTGCAGATTGTATGGCTCAGTAGTCAGGAGAAGTTCCAAATGCTCGCAAACTGATTAGCGCTGCACAACGGTTCAAGACGGCAAAGCAGATACTCTGACACAACTGATGCCTTCACTGTCAAACACTGCAAAGAAGAATGTACTTTGAAGCTTTCCATTTGGCCAAATGTCACTGCTAATGTGCTGTTTCTATCCTATCAAATAGTCAGAATAAATTAAGAATCCACTCATTAGATTAGCTTCATTAGTAAACCAGTCTCCCCGGTAAAAACAAAGACTGACGCCTTTGATAATAAATAACTATGAAATAAGCACCGTCTCCGCATCTGAAACTACAACAATTGTTGCAAGAAGAAATTTTAGAAGGAGTTATTTTTAGTCACTGTCTATTGAGTGACCTTGTGGGCAGGACTGAAAACACAGCTGCTCCTTTCTTTGGACAAAAATGTTATCTGAACTAATAAACTTTGGGCAGCAGTTTACTTTAAGAGAAACATTAAGGGACCAAAAAACTCACAATTGAATTTTCCCACAAAGTCTTGCAGACGTTTTTGTTTCAATATTGCTGCAAGCTGTGATTCCCACGTGAAAGGCATCGGCGAGCTGCCTCCTCCTGTCACTCACTGCTAAGGAGAGAGAGCCTGGTACGTCTATGTCACGACCCCATGCTCCAGGCAAGTGTATCCGCCTACAAGCAACTCCATAGTGTCAGTTACACAATCTGGACTTAATCACCATACTCAGTCCAACACTTCTACTTTGGGCCACTCAACAGAAGTTAACAATTCCTTAAATGTTTCTTGCAAATAACTTGAGCTTTTCACTCCAAAGAGGGAAAAGAGCCATATTCGTGTCTTACACCTGGCTCATTATGCTTTGGCATGTACGAGAAAAAACAGATTTTTGATTTTTTTTTTTTCTTTTTTTAAATGACAAACTGTTTAAAGGCGTTAGTCAGTCTGTCTGCATTTCCGGATGTGATCAGTTTTGGATGACTTCAGTGTCTGCAGAGGTCAGCATTCCCAACAGTTAACACAGTGGCAGATGGCATCGCCATAAGATTTAGTAACACATGTCAACGGAGGCTCCCTTAAGGGAGTTACCCAGCCCATTTATAGCATCAACTTCAATCTCATCTGTAACAACAGAGAGGTGACTACAGCTTGCGCTCCTCATGCAAATGCTATGTTTCTTTTTTCCCTACTTAACTTTAATGCAATGTTATTTCTAGACTTCTCCAGTTTCACACTTTTCATTTATCGTGTTCTTGTGTTATGTTTGCGACCGTACCATATGTATGGTACTATACATTGTCCATTATATTATATTTCACCGTAGCGTCATACTTTGTTGTATATACCAGAAAGATATGAGTCCTTGTTCTTTTTTCCAACTATTCAAGTGCTAGCTTTTGTCCTTTTGTCCTGCCCAGTCAGTAGCAGAAGATGAAGTAATGACTGAGCTAACATGTTGGTGTACAGTGAGTATGTGCGACGTGTAGTCCGCCAGCAATAAAGTGCTATTCTTTACATGCTCCAATGGAATGTCCTTGAAGCTGCTGACAATGAATGTATATGTAGCAGTTTATTAGAATTTCTACATCAACAGACAAACTGCAAGAAATTCCAACAAAAAGCTAAACATTTATTTCTTCTACATGGTTAAATGATTTAAAGATCCATGTATATTTTCACACAAACGTGCAAATGCTACCAACACAACACTTTTACATTTCACACTCTGTAATATCAAAGTACAAAAGTGGTTGTTGTGGTGCTTAAAAATAGGTTTCCTTTATGACATTGAGGTGCATTGACTGGAGGCGAGTGACTCTGTACACGAGCCAAATCCCCACACTTCAACAGGTAGCGTTGTGTCATACGGGACTGTTTATTGACGGGCCTTTAAGTGTTCAAGTCGTTTTAATTGATCCGCCCTGCAGCTCGCAGGCTGTAAGTCAGAGGGTGCAGGGAGCTGTAGGGCAGGGGAACTTAAGAGCCATTAGGCACAAGTGAGTGCACAATCGTTGATGTGAACAGATTATTGTGGCTGGTCAAGCCTTAAAGAACACTGATCGCAGTGATTATCTTTTCACTGGGAGCACTCAGAGTGCACTGACACTGGCAAAACATTTAAGAAATGTCCAGGATGGAGTGCAGCTGGAGAGCTTTCCTCTCACCAGCATGGATCAATGTGCCATGGTCTACCAGGGTAAGTGGCTTGCCGTTGACAGGAGGTCATCCTCATTTTCCTAAACATATTAACCCGTGAGCTGTGAAGCCTACAGTAGGCCAGCATAATTACAATACACATGCACAGCCGGACTAACAATAATGCTCTAATTTTATTTCTGCTACCAGGCAAACCTAAAATGTTAAAATAATCAATTCTGTTGCAGACAGTTCACCACTTCAGTCCCTGTGGAATGTAAAAATTCCTCATCACGTCTCTGATATGTGGTGTCTTTTATTAAGATGCTGAATTCCTGTTTACATACTCGCTGCAAAGCACGAGATAAAACTGCTAACTAAGGAGCAAAAACAAGCGAGGATTTCTGTAGCTGGCCATCCCCAAAGTGAGATCATTTCAGCAGCGTGCATCACCACAGTCACGTTACTGCCAGACGAATCTAAATGCTATACGTTGATGCATGTAACACAATGCTTGTACTGCGCCTAGCATTTCTTAAGTCCAAATTCTCTGATGGAAGCCACTGTGAGTTATTTCTGTAATAAAAACCAGCTTTTTGTTTGCTGTGCTGTCAGACTTTTTGTTTATCAATACACATAGAAAATTCTGTTTGAGTGACAGAACATTGCAAAATGCCAAAGTTGGAGAGAGCTTTCAAGTGGAGAGAAATTGAGTATGCAAGACTGACACTGACTGATTTAGCAAATGTCAAGCAGTTATCTTGAGCAACAAGAGCCACAATCATAATCGGAGAGGCTCACTTTCAAGTAGCTGTTGAAAGAGGAGATATTTAAAAAAAAAAAAAAAAAAGGAAGATGTTTCATCTACTTTCCTGTTCTGCTCGAGTCCATAATTCTGAAGATTTCTGCACTTCTGTTTTCATAATGATAGATATAACCTTGATATTCTGGATTCCTTGAATCACATGACTGAGAAAAATATCTGTACAAACTTTGGATGCCACCTAGGAAAATGTGCACAACAACATTCTTAGTGTATTTGAGCTGTCACTGAGTTGTCAGAGTACAGTGATGCTGACAATTGATTCATGTGCAAATGTCTCCGCTCCCCGGATGGCAGTCAGAGTATATAAAACTCACTTTTCCCTGTGTGAGAATGACAGGATGCAGTGAGTCAAGACAACAAAGCTGTCACAAACAGCTGTCTGCACTGACAATTATCAGATTTATTTATTGACAATGATCGGGCAGAACCACTTCATAAAAAGCATCGTCTGAAGACAGGGACATCCTCTCCTGTTAGACAGGATGGACAACTATGATAATACACCACACACTTACACTGATAGGATGTTGTCAATCACCCCCGCTTTGAAAGGCTATAGACTGATGGCTGAAAAATTCTTTGAGGCACTCGTTCATTACCTTTCACCATCCTCTAAGAGGGAAGAGCTCCCAGTCAAGTCAATGTGAAGTACCAGATATTGAACTGGGTCACAGAAAAATAATGTTCAGCTAAGTGAATTCAGTGAAAAATGGCCTCAATAATGAAGATCTACTGTGTTAAGCCCATAATGATCTAAAGGCTAACATCATTACAGACCCAGGCTCACCCCCGTGTCATACTGGCTCTCTGAGGACAGCTATACATGCATCTCAAAAAGCACAGAGTGCAGGCCACCGCCCTTGAGTGGCTTATGTACTTCTGGTCACAAATGCAGTGGCCTGCGGTTAATTTAATGATCTCTCTATCCAAAACCCCCTCTGAAAGGTGATAATAACACTTGTAACCCTACTTGTTTGGTGGAGAGCAGCGAATGCATGTGACTTGGCTGTGGGGGACATGTGTTAATCCTAGCAGCCCGATAGCGCTCACCTCTATCCGGAGGCAATGGCCCTTCATGTCTCATCATTTCTTTGCTGTGCCCCACTGCTACCCATTACATAAAGAGGCTGCACTGTTTGTTCACTGCTGTAAGTGTCAGACCTATCTGAAGAAGTTCATTTGTATTAGTGGATGCACACAGCATGCTCTGGCACTCACTCCTTATGGGAATGATGTATACAGAGGGCCACCAGCTGATTTGGGTAACAAGGTTTTCCAAAGAGCAAATATTTGGCTGGAGGTAGCTTCCAAGTGGTGCTGAATAAGAAGTATGTAATGAGTTGTATGGCATTGGATTTTGGCTTTGTGTCATGATGCAGGCAAATCCTACTTGTGTAGATAATGTCAAACACTGTAATATAGCCAAAAAAAAAATTACAGCTAAAGACAGAACATCAGTGCTCTTTATTTTTTTAAATATATAAAATAAAAGTTTAATAATATTTTTCCTAATCAAGGTGCCACTCCCTTGATGATTTTCTCTCATTTTCTATCTGTTCCTTTGAAATGCAGTACAAATACTGCTAAAATTAGAGGTCAAATTATTCAAATTATTATCCTCATTTTCTGGCCCAGACTAAATACTAGTCAAACACTGTGGAACAAAGGCAGAGATGTGAGATTTAATTTCATTATTCAAATCAGAAAGCTGCGGTATAGTTGACATAACTGCTCTTCCAAAACTCTCGTCTGTCACAAGAAGCAATCATTAATAGGAACACCTGCAGGTGGAGTCTAAATACCAAACTACTTTTGTTAAACGGAGGCAAAGGGAGGGGAAGAAAGTATAGCATGTGTCGCTAAACTGTATTTGCAGTGAGAAGACTGAATTTCTTGAGAAGGAGCGAACTGTTCTGTAATCAGGCACAGATATAATGTCAGCCTCGTGGAAGTCACTCAGCCCTCATGCATACAGTCGCTGCTACGTTTTCACTTGTGTCTTGAGGGTGTTATTTTCACTTGGAGTGGCACAGACATAGCAAACTTTGGAATGTTACACTGCGTCTCCTGCTCGGCTGAAGTGCACAAGTGAGGTCTGGACGGCCTGAGAGGATGCGGTAACGCTTTGAAGCCCACGTATGAGCAGAAATGATGCCTGTGGTCCGCATAGGGGCCATTTTGTGCGTGAATAATCTCGGGTGCTTGGAATGCAAATTTGCGGTGTTGAAAGTCTAACTGACATTTTTAATGCATATTCCTAGATCACAAGCGGTTGATCCATCCTTACTGTCAACCACACATTCATCTTGGCGCGCTACTGTTTTAAAGCTTTCTGTTCCGGCGTTCACAGTCGGAGAGTGAAAGAGCTTTTTCTTCGACTTGTTAATTTTCATCTCGCACATGAATTCTGTCAAGGAAGAATTTGTAATTACTGTCATCGTGACACGCAGTGAAAACCATGACTTTAAAAGAGTCACTGTCAAAAAAAAATCACATTTCATACTTACATCACTTGATGGAAGGTGTGAGTGTAAGCCTTGCAGCGGTGGGCGGGTTCCTTAAATCCCCTTGAATTCATTAAAGGCAAGTAAACTTTCAGGATACTTGTCTGAAATTACTTAAGAATGCGATCGCGGTTTTGCTTTTTTTTTCTGGTTAAATCTTTAAGTACAGTCACAGGAAGGATGTGTAAATGACATTACATGCATCTTGTCGATCTACATTTTTGGCGTTTCTCAAGTATTAGTTTTAATCATTTTCAGCGCAGAAGACGTGTGTTGTTTCTTACTGAATAATGACACGGAAGGATCTTGGAAAATGAAGAAAGCTATAATATGCTGTGCAAAAGTTACACATGCTTGCATCATATTTACACTGTAAATATCAACATCCCAAAACAAGATCCCAAATACATCAGACTGTAATATTCTCATGTTGGTTAAAAAGATGACTTGGGTAGAATTATTGTGCGGTTGCTGTATTTGCAGAATTAACCAGAAACGAGGATTCCGAATCTAAAGCAAAGAAATGGAATTTACTTTTTATTTGTTTTCCTGTTGATACCTGTGGTTTTCTTCCTGGAACATAGCCTGTTGCTAAGAGTAACATATCTGTTCTCATGTGTATATAATACGATTTCCTTTTGCCATTATTGCATTCAAGGTTTAACAATGAAGGTCAGCTGCATTACACTGATAGAAAACTGCAGAAAGTAAACCTATGATGTGTTTTTAATACCTCAGAGCCTAGTTTTATCTTCACTAAGGCTGTCAAAAACACAGCGGTCCATACACTACTTAAGAAAGTTTGCAGTGGCAGAGAAAGGACTCGGTACATTTAATACATTGCACTTCAGTGACTTTCGTCTACAGCTGTATGGATTGGTAAACAAATCATTCTCAAATTATGCCGGGATGGCTCATTTTCTTATTGAGTCCCAGGTGCCGCTATTTTAATCATTACCTAATTGTCTGGCTGCTCTATCGACAGCATGGAGGCCTCCCTCTCTGATTCTGCTGACACTGGCAGGGCCTCCAAGATCTGGGTTAACCTTTCGATGTCCATTGACGCTCCACAGGCTGATGATGATTGATCGAGGTGGCCCTTGCTGTTAGATAATACCTAATCAGCGTTCAGAGTAATTTGTGTAAATGAGACCTCATTATTGATGGTAGGCAACTTTAGGAGCTTTCATGCACGCTGAATCTAAACAGGGATTGGATCAGCAATAAAACTTTGCTTTGTGCCTCCTGCATCTCCTGCTTGAGATTGAGGGCAGGCAGGCTGGTTGAACTGTTGAATGGCAAATAAGTGGGAGAAGATGAGTTGACAGAGTGCACATGGAGAATGAGAATAAACCGCATGCCGTACTGTAGACCTACTACGACGCTGTGATGCATTGAATGGGCTGGACTGCTCGTACTGTTGCAAACAATAACAGCAATATGGTCATTAGACAAATAATGCTCCACTCTGCATGGAGTTTTTCTTTTCCATTAACATATTCTTCTGACTTAGATTTGTTCCGTCTTATCTTAATTGAGCTATCTGTGATGAACCAGGGGAAAATAATTTTCTTTTTCTATAAGATGACTTACTCTCAGAAACCATTCTGTCAGCACCTTGGCGGAATAAGTCCATGCAGGGTATTAAAATGATAATAGAGCGCGTGGGTGCTTGACAAGCTGGCTATCGCAGAGATTATGAAAAGTAACTATTATGTTCGGCTCTTTACAAATTCTCTGGTGGAAATGACTGCCAACACGACAGACAAAAGTCAGCATCTGGACAGCAGTGTTGATGGATAATAAGCATACACTGGTTACACACCAGTATAATCATATATGGTACCAGCAATTATCTTCTGATAAAAACATCTGTCCCATCATCTGGTTCGTGTAGCTCTGATTTAATCACTAGGTGATGGTCAGAGCCGCATTTTAAAAATCAAAGTGAAACACTTTAGGTGGTGCTGCTTCTGAGATGTTGATGTCAGAGGATGGATGGTTGCCCCAAGGACATGGCCCAGTCCTGGCCCCTGTAGATGGAGCTCTGCCCCGCCAGTCACAGCACAAGGCCCAGGCTCTGACATGACGACACCAGGCCTTGATGATGATTGATCGTGTTGTTTTCTTCATTACTTTAAACCCAATCAGTGCTTGCTGTAATTTGAGTAATGATGGCTCATTATTGGCCGTTTTAGAGTTTAAGGGCTTCTTTATTTTACCCCACCAGTGGACCCTTTGGGACAGCATTAAAGGATCAATGATTCTCCTCTTTTTGCATATACGACGCCGCCTTGGAAATCCTATTTCAAGTGTGAAGTTCAAATTAATTGCCTCTAATGTACACGATGGACGGCTTTGTCATTTCACAACAGTTTAAAAAAAAAAAAAAGACGCCGGCGTTACTTTGAAGCTTGAAAGTCTGTGAATCATGAAAATAAATCATTTACTGCGAGGAAATGAGAGACCAGAGGGCCATCGCACTGTCTATGATAATCTTCTCCTCGATTTGATCAATACATTATAAATGAGACAGAATGGTGCAAACATACCAGAAGATAAAGTTGCATATTTTGAATCTCATTTCAGAATAATTAAGCTAAATGGACATTAACTAAATATGAAAATACGAAATTTTGAAGTGGTACAGCGGCACTTTATTTCAGAACCGTTAATAAGCAACTCATTAAGCATACAGCACTTCAATTATACTGATTACTGCAGCAGATGTACTTACTTTTAATAATTCAATTAATTATAGACTTATGTAGGACCATATAAAAATGGTTTAACCCTCTTTTTATCATTTTACTCGAAACCTCCACCGAGCGTCTTCAAATGCAGAAGTTTTTCAACCTGTCCACGCTGCATAGATAGAACTATGGAAACAAAAGCGTAATTTGTTCACAGAGTTTTATGCGTTTTAAGCTCCAGGTGGATGCTTATAAGCTCTGACACGCATTTTGCGTTGCTGGTAATCAGCTATTGATCCCAACCATACAAACGTAGCTATGAAAGACAAATAATCAAGTAGTGCAGTTATTAAAAAGGATATGCAAAATATGAAATATGACAGCTTAATTAGAAATAAATGTGCTGATTACAAAGTAAAATGACATCACGCTATGATGGAGACAGACATCTGAATATCAGCGCTGTTAGTATGCACAGAAATAAAAAAGATGCGTTACCTTTTTTCTTTTTTTTTCCCGTGCTGGGTGCCTCAGACGAACACTGTCTATAGGAGCGGAAAGGTATGTCTAAATGAAATTGTTTGTGAGGCAGATTGGAATCATATAGTCTCAGATGAGGAAACCAATGCGATATGACCTTTATAATAAATACTGTGCGGGCGTTTAACAAAACAATCACAGCAAAGAGCATTTCCAATTTCACTCTATGCCAACAATCAATCATAGGTCCAAAGATGGGACATAGCAATAAAGGAACCTGCAAAACCATTAATGAGCCTTTCTAGTGCTCAGAGACACAGATGCTGAGAGAGACCCAAAGCAGGGGGAATTGTAAAGAAAGGTCACGCCACAACTTTACACAGTCCGATCAGAATCAATACAAAATTTGGACGTGGAATATCAGCGATCCTTGAGGAATCGGTGGCACGTCGAGTGATTAATCATGCTAACCCTTTATTACCACCCATGTTACTCTTAAGGTCAGCGCACACGACAGTTTGTGAGCAAAACAAATCTTAAAATAAAGTGTGCGTGTATGCGGAACTATTTCCATATCTTGCTTCTTTAAAGTGTTGCTCTTTGCTTTGATGCCACGACAAGAGCCCCGCTATCACACACTGTTATGAAATTTACTGCATAAAAGAATGCTGTGAGACACATGAAAGAATCCACAGCAGTGAAGTCTGTAACAATTCTTGTTTGTAGCCTTGACAATGTTGATCCTGTGAGGCACTAATGCCCTGAATTAGAGCAGATGAATGGGCCACTCTGCTGGTCATGACAGGGTTTCACTAGCCATCTAGTCTTTCCCTTTTCATCTTATTCCCTTTGGTGAATCTCTGGTCCAAATGTTGTCCCCTTTCTTCTGGTCTCAATTTCTGTTCATCAAAAGAAAGGTGAACATATGTCCAAATCCTGTGGCCTCAGCCGCAACACACTGTGTCATTAGAGCTAAAATGGGAGGGTTTTGCTACAAAAACACACGCTCACGACACGCACTCACACACACGCCGGGACTCAATCGTAACATAATGGCGGACAAAAACGCAGAAATGTACAGCGTATATAGCGACACAAGTGTGTTCGCACAGCCCCACATGCACAAAGGCGCGCACACACCGAGTGGACACTGACACACACCCACACACACACACACACACACACACACACAGGTATTTGATGTTCTCCCTGTTTGAAGCCAAATTCTTGTTATCACTGCTAGCTATATACCGTGCTCCATTTCCAAGGTTTTTGAGGAGAGTCCAGGGCTTTCATCTGAGAGCCATCGTCTATACAGAAGCCAACAGTCTTAGAACCAGTGACATACTGACTGATGGTTAACATTTCAAAACCCTCGCCTTATATTAATACATGACAGGTACAACTGAAATACCAGGTGAGCAGAGAAGCCACACGCAGGCACTCAGGCGCAGACAAAGACACAAGGATGTACACACTCACACTCTCGCGGACACACAAAGACCAATGCAAATCCGACTACCCCCCCCTTCTCCCCGTCCACGATCGTTAGATATATTTAGCTCTTAGATGTCATATATCATCACTTTATTAAGTCTCTGTGCCCCGTGCAGCACACCTCAACCAACAGCACCCCCTCTCCCCGCCGCACTAACACCCACTCCTTGCAGCTCTGTGGAGAACCACTTACAGATAGAGTAGGTAGACATTAGCCATTAAGCCTTGTTGCTGCCATTTCCTGTCTCGTATTAGCAGAAGCTTGGACTTTGAGCACAGCAGAGACTCAGAGAGCTTTGACTCGTGTAAAACATCTGGGGTGTAGAAGTGGGTTTCGTGTTCAAGATTGTTCCAGATTCTGAATGTTGTTTTTTTTTTTTCATTATTTTTCTTTGCAATAAAGGAATAACAAAATGAGTAACAATGCTTAATGAGCTGAATAGTTTATGTGGAAAAATTAAAAATTAGGATGATGCAATCAACAAAATGGGGTAATCATGTTCAATTACTGAAGCAATGAAATATATTTACTATGTCTTAGTAATTGCTGTGAGTTATTACGGGGAGGTTTTTCTCCCCGCTGTCCCCGAGCGCTAGCTCAAAGGGAACGGCTGAGTTTCTCTATAATATTCTAAGTTCTTGACTTTAAAATGACTATTCTTTCTATTAGTCAGGGAAATTAGTATTTTCTTTAATCTCAGATGGAAAGCAGAAGGCACTTTGGACCATTTTCTGTAGTTTTAAATTGCTGTATAAATAAATGTTGCTTGATTGGACTTAAAGTCTCAGTAAAACTGCCAACAGAGGAATTATTGGCAATAATAATAATACAGTATTGTAAAATCAAGTCCTGGCTTCAACAGAATATGTGTAAGATATAGTATATATAACATTTTACAATACATACAACTGGATGCATAGTATTACTTGTTTTTTAAATTTAAGATCAATTTCTCTCTCATCATATTCAAATATACCCAGTATGCTGTATTTATTAAGGGAGCTTAATATTTGTGCATACAGTTTTACTTTTACTTTTAAATTTGCATTAGTTTAGATAATCTAATCAATTGAGGTTATTCGATTCACGCTCGTGACTTGATGACGACTAGAGATCCCTTCTGACCAGTGAGTAAAAGGAATTAATTCAAAGGAATGCATTTTTTTTTATCACCTACTCCTGTCTAACAACTGAAAACCATGCTGCATTCACTTTATGGAGGAAAAGAAACACCCCAACCAGGGCCTAAATAAGACTGGATGGTGATAAACTGCTAATATGTTAGCCTCATCTGTTTTATAGTCTCGTGAAGTCTGCTGTGTCCAAAAGGTGTGAAATTATTCAGTCACGTAGGGTTTCAAAATCTGAATTCACCGAGCAAATCCATTTAATTGTTTCACTTCCACCGAACTATTTTTACTCCAAAAACCGACCTTTCATAAATAGTGTTGCGATCAGGCTGTAAAGTCTTGCATTCACACCCCTATCTGTAACTTATGATAACTTCAGCTATTAGCAAGCTCACCAAATGGTGTGACAAATTTTTTGATAATTATGAGGAAGCCTGGGCCTTAAAGTTAGACTCACTAAATTATCACTAGTACTAAATATAAAATGTGTGGGCCAGATCTGTGCTGGCTTTGAATTGATTAAGTTTACATCCTCACTCTGACAGTATGATTCAGTTCAATTTTTTAAAAGACCTACGCGCCTCAGAAGGATGAGAGTTTGAAACCTCCTGCCGATCTCTGAACTCGTGTGTAGGAAAGCGTATATCAAAGGCACAGAAGTAGCAACACACTGAGCTGCTTCTTCTCACCTTGAGACACTATCCGCAAAAAAAACTGTTAACAGTATTATCCAGACCTCAACACATGAGTTTCTCCTACCTTTTTGCAGCCTGACAATATGTGCCTGAAAGAACAAGAGAGAATAGGATAGAGAGCGAGAGATGGAGAGGACAGGCTGGGGGTTGAGGGTGTACTTAACTCTATTGTTCTAAAAATGTTCACTTCCTTTTTGAACACATATTTGATTTACTATTTGGCAGGATTTCAATGCACTTTTACCCTCCATTTTCAGCAGAGGAGGAGTTAGTTGACACTCTCAATTCAAAACTCCACCAAAAGCTGAGGGGATCCCTGGAGAATCGCTCATTCATTCAGCGTTCCCATCAGCCCATTAGACTGGCCATCAGCCAACATAACTGCTTCCTGTTCCTCTAAGACACCTTTTTCATCCTCACTTTAATTCGGTTGTTTTTGAAACTTCCAAACGGGAAAGAGGTAGCAGATTACTTTAGCCCGAGGATTCTCATACATTTAACAAACTGAAACGGAACCCAAATATCAGGAGAATAGCGGCGCGTTCATTCCTGCAATTCATCGCCTACTCAAAAAGCATGAGGATCGGATTGAGATTTGAATCTATGGCGTGAGCTTCGCTGGAGTTGTGGTAAAAGGGCCTCAATGTGCAGTGTAAGTGAAAAAGTAAAGGGTCAGCATGAGCAATTGGATTTCACAGATGAAACATTTCCACTGACTGTCTCTCTGAAAACTGAATCAGTGGCTGAAAGTAAACACTTTCTGTAGGATAGACAGAAATATTAAGAATACTTCTTCCGGCGTATTTGTAAATGTAGGATATCGCATCTGTACTACATTTACCAATAATTACCAGCAAAAGGGCCTAATCATTGCCATTTAGTCCCATTTTTCGACGACACTGTAAAAAGCGTATTTGAGCTGTAGTTGAAGTAAAGCACAGTTTCCAACGACCAACAATTCGTTTAAGCTGGTGCAGCAATCCTCGTTTTTCAGAGTCGCATGCAACTTGAATAATTTAGACAACTAATTCTGGAAAGCTCTGCTAGAATGTGTTCCACGTTGAACTGATTTTGCAGCATAATGTCATGATTCATAACACCACTTCCTGTATTTGCTGTGTAAGGGAAGACGTAGATGGCTGCTATTACATGTATACATGCTACACATTAGCGAAATTGAAGTATAGAAGGTGAAAATGCAGAAATAGGATAGTGTTTTTATACATGTAGGGCATAAATTATGTCCGATCGTGCAAGCTTGATGCCACCGTTGAACAGCTAGTCAATGGAGAGGGCAGGGAGAAGCAATGGAGCGATGTAATGTGTAATCTTACTACTCAATGGGCTGTGCCCAGCAACGGGCCTCTGAATGCTGGAAGTGTCAGAGAGATAAATAGCAGAGTGTCCCCCTCGAAAAACATGATTAATACCCCGCCTGGTGACGCTGCTGAAGATGAAGTGGGAGCAGCTGGCTCAGGCAGCGTAGGCACGCAGGGAGAGGTGGGAGGGGGGACGGGAGCGAGCGCAGCGGAGCAGAGAGGGCAAAGAGTAGGACACACTGGCAGCTAGGGGAGAGGAAGGCAAGGCAAGGGCAATCTGGGCCACCATAGGCACAGGGACCCCTACCTCCCCTCATCTCCCCGTGCATGCAGCTTTATTTCTGTTTTCCTTTTTTCATCATGCTTTAGCACTTAAATAATCTTCAGCTGCTTATTTACTCTGCGCGCTGTTTGTGCACATAAATAAAAGCACACATGCGGGACTTCACTGACGTCACTTTGTTTCTTTGCCGCCCCCTAAAAGTTGAAGCCTGCGTCCTTTAATTATACAAATCTTACAGGAAATCAAGGCTACCAGGAAATTAATCTCAATTCAATTAAACAGCCCAACAGTTCACGGCCTTTCCATTTATGAAATCCGGAATGTAACAAAATACCCCACTAATATATGGCACTCAACCATTTTCATGAGTGTTATTAACACGAGTGTGCACAGGGGTGAGAGCAGAATGTGGTGAGGCGCTGCAGCACCTACTGTACATTTTTAATGCAAATTTTTTTTGCATCCCGGCCGAAAGGTGCATTTAGTATTGCTTTACATCGTATGTGAGCTTTATAACCACTCAGCCTACACCTTTTGATTGTTCCACGGCAAACAAAGTTTTGCCAGTTTGTAAAAATTCCAGTTACTGTAAAGTCCCCTGCTGAGAGGGGCCTGTTTCAGTGGAAACAGTTGAAACTCTCAAAACACAGGACAGAACACATGGAGTTATTGGGTCTGTTCTGTTGTGTAAGTAAACATGTCGAGGGGTGGGCTACTTTTTCATGGTTCAGGGGCCCCAACCCTCCCCTCACACAATTAACTTTTCCAGTGTAATGAGATGATTGATATGCTGGAAGTGTGTGCTTTAAGGAGATATTAATCATTCCCTCTGGTAATTTTAATCATGCGTTCCATCATCCCCAGCTGCTGAGGATCACCTTCCTAGCAAACAAAGGGCGGCCACGCCACTTGCATAGTCATTCTGTTCTAGTTTAACTTTATTTTATGCTGGTTCCTCCCATCTGTTCGCACAAGCCTCCACAGCCCACGTTGCACGTTGACAAGCTGGGGAAGCAGTGTGTGGGTGGGTGATTGTATGAGTGTGTCTGTGTGCATGTATGTGTGTAAACTTTAGAAACACAGGCATCTTTGAAATGGTAAATCTAATCCTCCAGGTCCGTGACTAGTTGGTACACCGCCACCAGCCACCTCCACTAACACGTACAATAATGCATACAAACAGCGGGCATGCATACACACACGCATACACACACGGTCTCTTGCAGACACAATCAATGTGACACACTTACCGAAACACACACAGAAACATACACACAAGCACATATACCACATGGTGTGGGCAATATGTCAGAGCAAAGCATAATTTGGCATTTGAACCAGTCACTATTATTGGAAGTATGAAGAAATGCTGCAGGGAAGATTTGTTTAGATGACAAACAACTTGGAAACTCTTTCTCTCCCTTGACTGCCTTGAAAGTCAAAGAGACTTATATATTCCCAAAACACTGATTAGTTCATGTTGAGCGCCTCCATTGTGCTGTACTGTACGTCTGCATTGTTGTTCCGTGTTTTTACCCAAGGCTATGCAAGATTTGGAAGGGTATTCTGCAATCAAAGGCATTTCTCCTATGACTTTTATTCAGGTGCTGTGTTGTCACAGTCAAGGCCACGGGGAAGCTAGTGGTGACCCAGCAGTGCTTTCAAACACGAAACAGAACAAATCCGACGATACGAAAGCAGAAAAAAAAACGTACTGTCTCACCAGGAAATAGAGAATCCAGGCATTTCTAGGAAGTGAAACTGTATGAAATATAGTAGGTGTAGTAACACTTACAGCAAAGTTAAATAATTCTAATAAAATGTGATACATATTCAGCCTTAAATCTATTATTTTTGACTTTATAATTCCCCGCACCAGCCTTACTTTTGGTGCATGAGATAATCAACAAAACAGAGGCTCCACAAGGTTGTATAAAAAATGCTGCTCAAACCACTGACTGCTCAAAACTTCCACTTGACAAGTGTCCTAAATGCACGCTTAATCATGTACAAAATTAATGACACCCAGCTGACAGATATTCCATCATCAATGCAGAAGTTTTTGAAAGTTATTGAAGGGGGCTTGTCTGGTTGTGCACAGATTAGCATTGCTTGCATGCAGTCAGAGGCCAATGCAAAGTAGATAGGTTAATCCCCAGGACGAGTTGATAGGACACATCCCTAAATGCACTGAGCCTCGCTGCTTCTAAAACCCATTAATTGCGCCCAATATGAAAAAAAGTAATTTAATTTTACATCAAGTCCAGCCTCATCTGTTATCTGTGGCACACTTCTGTGGAGTACATAAAGGTAATAGAGGTTTTCAGGGGCTATTCCCCACTTATTATCTAATAATGATGAATGAATATGCCGGGAAGTGACAGCTGTTTAGACGTTTGGTTAGTGGAAAGGCATCTATTTGCAACTTTCCTGGAAATCTGCTCTTGTTCACTTTGAGGACAAGAAGCAACTTCGGTGCTCTGATTATTTTGATGAAAGCGGGGAATATGGATCTTAAGGTTAAAGAGCGCACAGATATCCAAAAGACTTAGGATCAAGGGCTAAGCTGTTAATCAAATGAATTTGCCTGTTAGGACTTTATTGATTTTGTAAATATTTTCTCAAAACTTTTACAAAAGTGTTCTTTAAAAACATCTTCTTGCAAACTTTTCAATAGCTTTAACAAAAAGCTCAGACTTGGCAAAGACCTTAATGAAAAAAATAAATAAATAAAAAGTACATAAAACATGCTTTTAATAAAATGTATTAAGAGGCTAAAAGGAGGAGTCGTACGTGTGAAGGTCCGTACTTGAGATTTATGAGGCTAAAATGAACAAGAAGACACCTCGAGCCTTGCAGGTGTGTTTTCATAGTCGACGCAGCACCGGTATTATTACCTGCGCAGTGTTTTATTTAAAACGAGTGAATGGTTTGTTGGTGCAGTTCATAAGCTTAACATCTTCCATTCAAAAGCATTTTGCATTTTATTATGACTTCACGCTTATCGCCAAACTAAATAGCGTTGATAGAGTGAAGTACCTGATAGGAACGGCTTGTAAAGAAAACATGACGACTGCTGGCTGGCCCTCATTATTTCCTCCTTGCTTTACCCTGGCACTCTTGCTCCACCGCATGACTAAGAGACAATTAATCCTAATAATCAGGGCCTTAGCCATCATTCCTCATTCTGGCAGGCCTCTTTTTCCATAGGGGCACGGAGGGAGTGCCCGAGCCATGGATCTCTGCTGCACAGATGAACCTCATACAGATGTTGAATGAGCAGCGTGGTTAATGGCTTAGCCTTTCTTATGGCCTTCACACATGTACAAAAATGGAAAAGTGAAGGTGGCATTTTATCATGTCATGTCTGCCTCTGAATGGGAGACTGGCCGGACATGGCACGTGTTCGGTTTAGTATTCTAATCAGTGTCATACTTAGTGTGAAAGAGGAAACTTATTATTAGAAAAATAAGAACGTGGGCGTCTGTTGAAACTTGCTGTAAGGCATCAGTTTAGCATGTTGGCAATTGTAGCTTCAGTTAAGTGCAGTTGTATGCAAAAGCCATCACTGGGAATATTCTGTTTTGGCCATTTTTGCAGTGAAAAATGAACATGAACTATTTTTAAAATGCTAATGCACTGTCAGTTTTTTATTTCTAGAGCTTTCAAAATGAAAATAATAATTGTAGCATGTGATCAAGTTTGCTTCTTGATGCACTTAATAGCTTTGCATTGTCCTGCTCGAGTTCAGCTTGCATCCAGAATTTGCTGTTATTTAGTGGAATTCATTCCTTTGCAGTGTTTCTTGTACCGTTGGCTGCGACACAACCACAAAGCAGAATTTTGACCCCACACTTAACAGTTGGCAAGGAGTTTTTTCTTTAATCAAATGCTGCTGCTGCTTTTTAGCCCAAACTTATTTAGATTGAGGCCAAAGAGGTAAACTGTAACTTCATCAATCCACAGTCCTTCTTCCTAAAGCCACTCTAGCCTATCCAGATGTTGTTTTTAATTGTAAAGATGCTGACTCGTGATGAGATTGCAGGCAAGGTGTTATTCTGATGACTTTTAAATGTAGACAATATTTGTGCATCGGTGCTTCATAGTGCAGCCGTACACTAAACCTCCCTGCAGCTTCTTTGCATTCATATGGTTTGATATGTTTTGATTTGTCTTTCTGCACAGCAAATTGCACACATTTATCTGAAAGTTTTCTTTTCCTCCATATCTTTGACTGATCCCCATAACTACCACACGTTAATGATATTATGAACAGTGGGAACAGCAAGCTGGAAGCACGTTGGTATCTTTTTCTAGCCGTTCCCTGCTTAGTAGACATCATGTAAACATCAGCTGCTTCGAGGAGCTCATGGAGGTTGAGTCATAAAACGGTTTGAAGATCCAGAGAATTTATCAGCTCTGCCGTCAGGTGACAGCTCCTAATGACGATTCTTGACCTGTCTTACAAGTCCTAATTAGTCAATTAAGGTCCAACAAGTTGAAGAAGTTCTGTGTGCTTTAGAAGAAGAAGGATGATCGAACTTTTGCGTATGTTAGAGTCACTTTTAGAAATTGTAGCGCATGTATTGTGGTTGCAAAATGTGTACATAAACCAGGGATACACAAGTTTTACATGCAACCTTTCTGCTGAGGCAACAACTCTTAAAATAAGCAGGATTGCATGCTGGCGCTCACGCCACAAAAACGTGCGCAGACTTGTGTAAGCGGTGCCAGAGCACAGTGACACTCTTTCATGTCACAGCAGAAAGGCTGTGATGCAATGTTTGACTTATCAGCATGGGGACCTAATCTTCTCAAATTAGAGCCCAAACGACTGGTGAGCGCTACAGTCCCAGAGTGTGGAAGCAAAGGGAGCGCTCTGACCACCGCAGACAGGAGGCCCAGGAAAACAAGCAGATGCTAAGGGGCTGCTTTAGATGCGGATGAAGAAAATCACCATCACAATACAGCAATTATGGCAGTCTCAAATTCACTAAGCTGGAGCACAGTGTGTTCTAACAGCATCTCAGCAGCACTCACAGCATCCCACACAACAAGCTCATTAGGCCAGCACATCCTCCCTCTGATTTAGGGTGGAGGAATTAATGCAACAGCACCTGGTCCCTGAAAGCCATCCATCCTGCCACATACAGCCGGCCACGCTCAGGTTATGCATTATCTTCTTTAAAAACGTGCAATGTGGCCACCCCTTTTCAGTTTTAAGCTACACCTCTCTTTTTCCAGAGTGCTATGTGAGGGGCAGGCATATTAATCACACTCACAGCCACTAATGCTAACAATCAGTCAACACAGTTGGCCAGGCACTCCATCTCTGGTGACAGGGAGGTTTGTCCTGAGGCCTGCTGATTTGTCCTGCTATGTCTGCCTCTAGGACAAAATACACAACACGGGCTGCCTTTTCCTCCAGCGATACCTTCACGTCATATCATTTTCTGAATTACATTTTACATTAATAAAGCTCTATAGAGTGAAATCAAACATTCAACTCTGAGTAATATTCTTTTAATCCCTTTTTAGGGATTAAAAATATCCATTAATACACACATAACACTGCGCATTCTGAGGGCTGATACAGTTTGGGGAAAACTAATTTGTTATTGGAGTGATTTTCTACAACACGGATACAACATATGTCAAACAGTCAAGTTTTGAGAAACAAACAGCTGGCTAGTTCAACTGAGAGGAAACTGCCTACTGAGCAAGAATGATCTCTCTCTGAGTGTCATCCGCCAGCAGCATGAGGCAGAACCAGCATGTTTGGATTCCTACTGTACAACAAGAATATGGCTCCTCTTGTCAACTTCAAGCTGACAAGTGTAACATTGACACAAATTAATACAAAAGCTGCACAATTAATTTCATCCTGCGTTCCGGTTTGCAAAAAAAAAGAAAAAAAAGTTAACAGGGAAATTTTATGAATGTGCTGAGTGCAGTAGTCTACGTGTGCGCGTTGTGTCTCTGCGCGTGAGTGTTTATGTGCGTGCGTGTCTTTTTTTTTTCTACAAGTCTTAGGGTGTATAGTCTGTTTGTTATTTTTTTCCATTGCTCAAAAAGAAATGCTAATTATTGGGCTTCAGGTAGCGTAAAATGTACAGCTGTGGTGACTGTCAGTGCTCGGTGGACTATTGAGCTGGTGTACAACATGACAGTGGGTGGTGTCTCTCGCTTTCATCCCAGGAATCACCTGGCGCTGTTGCCATCTTTTGCCAACGTCAATCAGCAGGTTGCTTTTGAAGCACGAGAGAATCAAGCTTTATCGACTCTTATACACATTTCTCCCCCTGATTTCGTTGAAAACACCGATCTGAAACACGACTGCAGGCTGACCCCTATTCAAGGTGTCCGTGTCCTAGAAAATGTGCCTTTGGGTGTCAAGCAGAGTTTCGTGGGTAGTTGAGGTAAGGTTGAGCCTTAATGTTTACATTTTCGATCACCTCGCACTCACTGCTAATAGCCAGATGGCAGCGACAGTCCGTGCACAACACTTTTAAGTGGGGTCTGCTAGCAACAGCTGCATACTATGTTCCACTGCTCTAGATGACAACATACCATAATTTGTTAATAAAAATGTTTCTTTACACTCCGTACCAATGGTGAGCCAGATTGCTGGCACTTGAGAACAAACTTTATGGACCAGCTTGATGTCAACTTTGATTACTTCATTTCTGATGAAATACAGATGCTAGACTTAAAGAGGCTGTTGATACCTGAACTGACAACATTTGGAGCAACGTGCTGTCACGAGGTAGAGAAAAACTACACTGAGGGCAACAGTAGATACTCCTCAGTGCGGTTTGTATTAATGAATTGATGCTTCGTATTAGTCACTGGTAAATTTGTTGTGAGGGAAAAAGATCTGGTTTCAAGAGTCCTGAAATAATATTTACCAAATAGATTTAATTGCGGTATGGATCATAATAATTAGATCATATAATATGGCATGCTTCTCCTCACTGAGCAAAATGGGTGATAATGCTAAACTGCAACTTGTGGTCAGTATATACTCACAAGGTTGGCGGTTTGATCCCCCGCCCCTCCACAGTCGAAGTGTCCTTGGGCAAGACACTGAACCCAAAGTTGCTCCCAATGGCAGGACCTTGCATGGCAGCTCTGTCGCCATTGGTGTATGAATGTGTGTGTGAATGGGTGAATGAGAAACACATTGTAAAGCGCTTTGGATAAAAGCGCTATTTAAGTGCAGACCAGACCAGACCAATACACTGCTTATGTGAAAAGAAAAAAAGACAATCTGGCATACTTATATGTTAAAATACAGTCAAGCCTTTAGTACTTCAAGCAAAAAGGCCAGTCAGGATGGAGGTTTTCACCACTTTGGAAGAATTCTATTGCAACTCAGCATGATCAGAACACAAACAGCCAGACTTGCTTTAGGTTATAGGACTCCTGTCAGCTGTTTTTAGACAGAGAGGAAGATGATGATGTGGTTCACCATGGTGCTCTCCTCATCAGGATCCACTGGTTCCCTGTTTTTGTCTCTCATAGTGTACAATGTCCAATGTCTAGCCACAGGAGAAATCTGTTGTTTGGCTATGTAACCACCCTCTAGCACAGAGAGCATCTCCTTTGTGCTTCTCAACTGTCTCAGTTGAAACCGTTTACATGTAGAAATCCATTGGCTCAATTACTGAGGTCTGAGGCGTCCAGTCATTTAATCTGGAGGGCTTGCTCATGAGACATTAGCAGCTAGGACTTGACTTTGAGGGGCTTTGACGTCCCCAAATCCTACCTGTAGAAACTACTCAGTGAATGTGTAACAATTTGAATTAAATTTGTTTGAACGGATTTTGCCCCATTTCTGAGAACTGAGTACTAAATTTAACAGCTACGGCATAATAAAAGAATTTAGATACCTTAACAATTCAAAATATAACTATTTATTCATAAAATGTATGCTTGATTGTGCAGGAGCATAGAATGGAGATTTTAATTTATGGGTAGAATTTACTCACTATTATATTTTTCACTTGCTGACTAATTCACCCACATAAATGTTAATAATATAGATGGGCTGCATTTACCACTTTTTCAAATCCTTTTTATTTTTAAACAGTGTATTCGTTACCATTTAAAATCAGCAAAGAGGAACCTGAATGCTCACATCCTAACAGTTAGAGGACATTTTGTAGAGAGTAACCTACTTTCTAACTTTCTAACTTAGTAATTATTTCCCCGTAATGAGCTGCTGCAACATCCATTGCTGAATGCAAGAGTTGGACAGGGTTGAAAAGGTTCATCCTGATATCCAGAGCATGGAAATGTTGGTATGCTGTGATACAAAGAGGAGTAAAACTATGGAAGCCTGGTCTCAGCCAATAATCATAAAACTACAGTTACAATAGATGTTGTTTGGCAGCATTTGGCAAACACATAATGTCGGTCAATTGTCTTATAACTGTAATAAAGTCTATTATTCTTTCTTTGGTTGGGTTGAGAGATAATTCTCGTAACATTTTTACCATTATGTCACGGCAACAGCCATTACTGCAAAATGTATTACATATGTGTCACACCGTTTTTGTTGTTCGTAAAGTTCACAGTTGGCTGCAGACATACATGCCATCGGTCATGTGTAGTTGAATTACGCCAAGTCACACTTGCCGAGTCAAAGTGCATAACGGGGAGACGTTACGGGGGGAAAAAAATAATAAAAAGGGTAGATGTAAAACATAGCATATGTTGAGCAGGATTGAAACTCACTGAGCTGATTTTGTTGCCCCAGGGAGAGCTAACACTAAAATGCTCTCTGACCATGAAATGGCCCTGCCCGGTAATGGTGGTTAATGGCTGTTTGGTGCAGAGGAGCCGAGTCCAGGCAGGAGGGAGACCTGACAGGGGCATCCTGCCTTCTCCAATAGGCTCTGGTGAAGGAAAAGGGGGGAGGTTGAGGTAAGAGTGATGTTTTGCTTGGAATTACGATATCAGCTGTGTTCAGGAAACCATGTATGATGGGTAAATTTAGATCATCAATAAAAACAACACTTATTTAGGTCCAAAAGTGAGGCACATCGCATAGAACCAGTGTTTTTCACATCATGCTGGATTGTACTATATAAAACATGTTTTGATGTTAGGTAATTATATAGTGGCTTATAATATGTTCTTTGGCCTCTGCTGCACAGGTACAGTTGTTGTTTTTCTACACATTTAGACAAGTAAATACCACCACTGAGGATCACTATCATAACTTACTTCATGCTCATTTGACTCAGTTAACACAAATAATACCAATATGTTATATCTGCAGATATGATGGAACAATTTGTACGAACAAGGGTTCTATATATACAGTTACATCAGATTAGAGTTGATTGAGGTGACCTTTTCAGCTTAGAACATGTATTTTACCCTTTGCCCTTTGACTCCATGACTGCTGAACTACAGCTGATGTGAGTCAGTTCTTGTGTCCAGCTCCGCTATGACCCCAAGTGCTCCTCGTGGATATATTGCCCTCATCACCACAAGGTTTCACCGATGTGTCCTCCAGCTGGAAACCGGAAAGAGCAAAACCCATGGGCAAGATGTGGGTATCGAGACTTTAGCAAAGCAGCAGCACATCACGGGCCAGATAAGGTTACTGTTTTAAAGTCATCTGCTAATATAGCATGTGACAGTGCGGATGTAATGCACGTATTGCATCCTAGAAGTGTCTCTCTCTATAGATCATTATTAGGACATGAGACATTAAACCACCAGACCTGGCAAGTAGGCTCGCCTTTGTTAGATGGATTTTTCCAGGTACATATAATATCTACTAAGTTGACTTATTATGGGGAGATCTTCAGCAATGAAACGGATTCTGAAATGTTTTGTTGTCATGGTGTATTTGTTAGTACATATCCAGAACATAGGAGCCAATGTTACTATTCATGTTTCACCAGGTGAATCTAAGTCTAATATTCGTTGTCCTTTTAGCTTTGTGGGAAATGTGTATTAGGTGATTGCAGCTACAAAAGGCTTGAATATGTTCAGCAGCCGGCCACTAAGCTAACTTTGTCTGTCTGCTGTTTGGTGCTGGGCACTCAGTGTGGGGTGGGTTTGTGGAGCTTATTTGTTAAAAACAGGTGTCCGCTACAGCAGAAAGGAGTGGAAAGACTGAGCCGAAACAGTGGCGTTAGATGCCATTAAACCTGAATGACCTGAAAGAGACACCAAAAAAGACACTAATATGACAGTTTAGTCTTGGTTCACTACTATGCATGACCCTGGATACAACAGTCTGCCATTATTAATACAAAAATACTCAATATAATATAAAACACCACACATACACCTGACAAAATGAAAAAAAAAAAGTATACTTGTTTATCCGTGGCTTAAACATATTTGCATGTGTGGCTGTTCATTCTCACTTCAAATGTAAACAGTTAAACAATCTTGTATTTGCATAACCTTACGTGAGGGTGTTTACATTTTAAATAGCCAGATAAAGAATGGATTCCACGGTACATAAAAAGTGTCCTCAGATTTCATCTCGAAACAACAGATGACTGATTGGTTGGATTAATTAGAATGTTTTTGGGTTTGTTTTTGTTTTTTGACTGTCAATTAGTGGTTGCTGCAGGTGCAAAACTGAAAAAGCATCAGAATATATTAAACAATGACTTGCTTCCAATGTTTTTTCCTTTTTTTTCAGTATTTGCCTCATTACTGAGTTACCAAGCATGGACGTACGCACGTACATGTACGCAGATATTCAGACGTACATATGCCCTGTGTCTTGAACACTGTAGAGCAAATCCGGTTGTAATCAGATTTGACGATGAGTCGAGGCTAAGATCTGAGTCATCGGCTGTGGAGACAGTGAGGAAAGACAAAGACAACTGAGGGTTAAGCTGCAAACCTCTTCTGACAAACCTTGTCCAAGAAAGCTTTAGTGGACACAATGACAAGTGAAATATGGGGTCAACTATCAGTCATTCATCAATGAACCCATCCTGTCATCATTTGAATTTTGAGCACTAGCCAATATTAACCTTCATAACCCCGAGTCGCATAGGACAGCTTGGCAATGCCGAAGACTGACAGGCACAGTATCAAAGTAACTGTTGGGTGTCAGTGTAATAAATGCTTTCAGTCACATAAAGCCATGGATGAAATGGTACCAGCACGATGATAGGCACTTGAAGAGCTCTTCATAAAAGTCTTATCCTAACTGCCTTACACTCAGGCTTTGGCAGCTGTGTCTGGACTACACAAACGTAAAATTTAAGTACAGCTTTTTGTGAGGATATTTTAAAAACATTTACCAACTTTTGTCTCATATGCTGCATGTCCTTTGTGCTCTCAAATACACTTCTGCCAAGTGTAGCTGCCAAGGGGCATGCCAAAGCTCAAGGCTATTTAATGTAATCGTTATAATCCATTTGAGTGGACAGAACCGTGCGGCCTCAATGTATAGAGGCTACCTCGGTGACCTCTGCTGACCTAAAAGTTCACTGGCCTTAAGTAAGTCTGAGATAAAGTTACATCTAGTGGGAGCTGGGTGATATCCACTTACTGCCATCGCCTTGTGGGAAATGATCGCGGCTGACACGAGGAGCTGTGACTTCTCACTCTGTACAATTTAACTCTGTACACACCAAACACACATGATCATCAGCCTGCAAATGAAAACGATAACTCTATCACGTTTGCTCTGTAACTTCAAACAAGTCTCACCATGAAGTCTAAAATGGCTGATCTCCTTTCTCGCATTTAGCTGGATTATATTCTCTGTTGGTAAATTACTCCCTTTGGAGAGAGAAATTAACCTAGATTTCCATATCAAAGCGTTATGAATTGAGCCATTTTCCCTGCCCTCCCGTTCTGCTGAAAAGAGAAAGTGGAGGGAGTCTGTAGAAGTAGCCTGCAGTGATATGCAGGCCATACAGGGCTCCTTTCTTACAGGAGCAACACTGTAACAGAGAGAATCAGCAGCTTTCAACTGAAGCGAAGAATGAGATCACTGGGCTTTTTGTGCAAGGTCAACTTCGAAGCAAGACACATCGTGTTTAAAATTCAGTCGTATCCTCACCGAGCACTTGAAACACACTGTGCCAGCCAGGGAACCTGCTTGCCATTATGCAAAGAGGCGGCAGGCTTAAAGTAAATACGTAATCTTAATGAATGCTGAGATCTGTGGAGGTGGGAGTGAGGGGAGCCCAAGTCAAGTAGAGAAGGGTCAGAAACACAGGGTGAATAATCCTGTGTGTCAACAAGACACAACTAGCTCTCTTCATCCCAATATGTAGCCATGTTTACAGTGAGCAGAATTCTAAAGTTTTCCGACATCTGACATTGTTGTTCTACCACAAAACAAGCACGAGACTCCGGAAAAAATCTCTGAATTTATTTTTTTAATCTACGAAGGTGTTGTTGAATACCAGGTCTTATGTAAAGTATGAACAAATAAAACCTTAATTGTAATTACTGATGGAGATAAGAGAGATTTATGATAAATCAACAGATGCTAATGGATGCTAATAAAGGAAAGTAATCATGTTTCTATCTGCTAACAATGTGGTATTTCTCTTTTAATTTAGACTGTTAGATGTTGAGCATTGTGTTCCTTTGTGCCATTAAAAAGCCTGCTTGCATTTAGTTATTTGTCTTATACATTGTGACCTTTGTCACTGGCCCCAACTTATCTCAGATGCAAAGATTTAAAACAAAAGGACAGCCATTAGATGACATGTCACACAATATAGGGGTCTTATTTTGGCCCCGTGCCTGCTGGCTGTGTCCTTTGCTTTGCCCACTTTGCTCTGCGAGACTGCCAGGACATTGAGCCTGACACATCAGAACTGCTGCTCTCTTGGTGCCCTCTTTCATTCGCACTATCACAGAGTCAAAGCCTGCAGAGACGAAGCTGTCCAGAGACTGAGCCCTGCTGGGTTTGACTGGGCCAAGATCCGATCAAGCCTCGAGGAGAGGGTCATCCTCTTCCCTGACTTCTACTTGCTATGATCTCTGAACCGATTCTAAAAAGGCCTCTGACTTGATTTGAGCAGACAGTCCCCCTTGAAAGCTGCCTTTTGGTTTGGCTTCTGTAGCCTGGAACGAGAAGAGCAGGGTCAGGCTACACACAGGCAGGAGAAAGCTCAAGCAAAGGCAGTGCGAGGGGGGGAAAAAAAACAGAGCTGATAGCCATGCTCCAGGTGCAGATGGCACACTGTTTTATGTGTGGCCTCAGTGGATTATGTCAGCGAAGCTACTGGAGGCATATAACATGGAGAGATCACACAAAAACATTGTCAACCAAAATTCAAAGATTCATTAACAAAGGTCATTTCCATGACAGCAAATACCTAATAGATGGCCAAGACTTTTGAAGTCACCATGGGGATAAAAGGAGGCTGAATAAAGCCTTGAAATGAGGATAGAAATTGTAATTTTGCAGTCTTGCGGGTTCGTACAATAGATTATATAGCATTACAGTATTTTGTTGAAAACCTCTGATTTAAATGAGATCTAAGAGAATCATTATTAAAATATGATTTTAAAGTAAAATACTGAAATCGTCACATTGACAACATCTAGGATTTATCTTTTAAACAAAAGAAATAAAAGAGAGCATGTTGAATTAAACAGCAGACAGAATGCTGTATTCAAGGGTCCGATTATTAGCTAAATAAAACAGCACACATTGTGCTGATATGATCAAGGCAGACACTGGCCCTAAGGAGCCGGGGTTGCAGCAACCCTTAAAACCAATAATGGTCAGAGGTCAGAAAAGGGGAAGCAAAGATCCAAGTCCCATCCTATTGTGTGACATGTTTCCTTCGCATGCTCGCCCCAAAGGCGTAGTGTCAGGGTTAACACTTCAAACACTCAATATCTTCACAAAACACAAAGGACACAACTGCTTGCCATCCACATCATTTCTTCCAGGAACAGAGATATGGATCCTTTCCAAAGGTCACTGCCAGCTGAAGTTTCAATGATTAAGCAACGCTTTGTTGTTTGACTTTTTTCCTGTTGCAAATCTACTTTTAGGTGCAAATTGAGTAGTTTGTTGAATATTGTGAAATAAAATGGAATCATATTTTATATGTCAGCTTTAAATTTTAATAGGTGGTCATTTGTGGTTGATAACAATTTCATAATTTAAAGTCAGATAATAAAATCAAATGTCAAATGGGGAAAATATATTCTGTGAGATAAAAGAACCAATCATCATCTGCACAGAGACGGGCTGTTTTTTTTTTTTTTAACCATAATGCACATCTGAATATTGTTGCTTGCCAAATAGAAAAAAAACTGCAACAATGACTCAAACACTAATAATGTATAAATGTGTAAAGGGCAGTTTGAGTGGGTGACTATAACACACCTACATATGTTTGTTAAGTTCATTTTTTTTCTAGTGCGGGTGATCGCTTTCTCGGGAACTTTCCTTGTCCTGCCACTCTTGAACCCATGAATATTCTGCCTGCGAGCATTTCACAAAGCTACGCTGCCACGCTGAAGCAACTCTCCCGTATCAGTCAAAAGACAACATTGTTACCAGACAACTGTCCACAGTCTACTCTGTTACACATTTATGAAATCATGCACCAGAACAAGAGCGGCATCCAATTTCAAGAGGTGATTCGAGAATCAATCTGGTTAGCTTCCTGTTTTTAGCCCGCTGCTGTCGTCCTCTGGGTGGAACTCAAAGGGAGCTCCACTTTCCCTGGAATGTGTTTCTGCTCCTAAGGTGGTCATAAAACACCTTATGTTATGGGTCGCAGATTACTCCCTGTCCCTGATGTGGGCGCTGATACCAATCGTTGCAAACACAAAACCAGAGAAGCCTCCATATTTACTGTTTCCCTCAATTTTGCATTTTTTTTTTCTTTATTTTTTTTTTGTACAACCACACGCATAAAAAAAAAAAAAAAAAAAGAGAAAGAAAAATCTCACAAGCGTAGCGGATAAATATATAATTGTTTGTTCAAGTGTGTTTTGCACAGTATGAGACCTTCCGATTGCTGCACCAAGTAGAATGCACTGCAGGCAGTCTCTTGAGGGAAGGTCTCATTTTCTGCCTCCTGCCGTGAAATATTCAGTCCGGCCTGAAATAATATGGGACTCATTTCAAGGCTTAGCACTTTTCAAATATGCTGGCAATAATGGACAGGGCATCAAATGAAGCACAGCCTCTCATAGAAAGGGGAACAGAGGTTTTGAATCCACAGCCAGGGTTTCACATAACACCATAGGCAGTTGAAGTACTGTCTACATTTACAGTGTAGTGATTAGTTGTTAGGGGGGATGAGGCTATAAATTCATGCCAACACTTGAAATTCAGTCATATTGTACCAGGTGTATTTGGTTTTGGAGTATAAACATTACAAAATTTATGTCACAATATTAGTTCTAAGTTTGGGTGTGCGGTAGAATTATATTTCCATATTCCTCTCCTGCTTTTTTGCATATCATCAAGGCATCTGAATTTCATTCGGGCCTTAAAAAAGAAAAGAGAGGAAAATCAAGGGTGCGCCATAAATGCACAGAAATGGAGTGCAGAAGAATGTTATAGGAGGGGGGCTTTGGTGAAAGGATTCAAGAATTTAACAATCCCACATCCTCTCAGCCTGTCCTTCATCTCTAATAATCAAGCTTGGCCACAGAATATCCCTCTGGATGGGAAAAAAACATGTTCCCTGTCCGCCTCTCACTCATCTTTAGACTGCCAGTCTTGGGTCTTTTCTCTTGAAGTCTTCTGTCACATTTATGACTTCAAACACTAAGCGCAGCCTTTTTTTTAACTGACTGCCATGTCTTTAAAGCTCGATATCTTTTTTTGTACTACATTAGCATGAGATGAAGGGGAGTGCGACTGATGCAAAGGAAGCCCTGAGAAGGCTAGACCACAGACACTGTGAACTTGTTTGTTGCTGTACACCAAAGGCCACCTGAGCGAGCTATACCCAGTTTCAGCTCAGGTGAAGGATATCGTGTAAGTTCACAGTGTTCCTGACACTCTTGTGCAACTTTAGACAAGGGCTTTAGAGCTGGAATTTGAATTTAGAGACTGGAGTTAAATTTTGATTGGATTTTATTTTTTTTTTAGATGCATGCAGGTCCAATATACTTCTGTAAAATCACACAATATTTATAAAATAGAGAGCAGAGTATGGAGCAGAGTTTTGGGAGCAGCTACAGTCCACAGTATTTCTGACACTATTGTGCAAAACCAGGGCTTGGATTTGAATTTAGAGACTGGAGTTGAATTTTGACTGGATTTTTTTTTAGAAATGGTGCATATATGTAGATCTGATGGTCATCACCTAAAATCACACAGTATTCATAAAATAGAAAGCAGAGTATGGAGCAGAGTTTTTGAAAAAGTACATTACAGGTCATATCATTCCTGTGCACTTGTGCCTGAATTTAGAGCCTGGGGTCAAATTTTAATTTTCAGAAATGATGGATGGATGCATGTAGGACTCATTTTTATCACTTAAAATCACACAACATTCATAGAATAGTGTTTGGAGAAGAGTTTTGCAAAAGCAACACAATGAAAGACACTGTGCAGAGTTCCTGAAACTTTGTGCAACTTTAGACAAGGGCTTTAGAGCTGGAATTTGAATTTAGAGACTGGAGTTAAATTTTGATTGGATTTTTTATTTTTTTTTAGATGCATGCAGGTCCAATATACTTCTGTAAAATCACACAATATTCATAAAATAGAGAGCAGAGTATGGAGCAGAGTTTTGGGAGCAGCTACAGTCCACAGTATTTCTGACACTATTGTGCAAAGCCAGGGCTTGAATTTGAATTTAGAGACTGGAGTCAAATTTTGACTGGATTTTTTAGAAATGGTGCATATATGTAGATCTGATGGTCATCACCTAAAATCACACAGTATTCATAAAATATAAAGCAGAGTATGGAGCAGAGTTTTGGAAAAGTACATAACAGGTCATAGCATTCCTGTGCACGTTTGCTTGAATTTGAGTATAGAGACTGGGGTCAAATTTTGATTTTCAGAAATGATGGATGGATGCATGTAGGGCTCATTTTTATCACTTAAAATCACACAACATTCATAGAATAGAGTGTTTGGAGAAGGGTTTTGCAAAAGCTACACAATGAAAGACACAAAGTGCAGAGTGCAGAGTTCCTGAACCTTTGTGCAACTTTAGACAAAACTAGGACTTCAATTTGAATTTACTCACTGCAGTCAAATTTAGATTGGATTTCCAGTGGGACTATTTTCATCAGTTAAAATCACACAATATTCATAAAATAGAGTATGGACTAGAGTTTACACAGCTTATAGTATTCCTGACACTTGTGCAAAGGCATGGCTTGGATTTGAATTTACAGACTGGGGTCAAATTTTGACTGGATTTTCATTAATGGTGGATGCATGTAGGACTCGTTTTTATCACTTCATATGACACAGTATTCATAAAATAGAAGCCGAGTATGGACTATAGTTTTGGAAACACTCAGAATTCCTGACACTTGTGCAAAGGCATGGCTTGGATTTGAATCAAGAGGCTGGGGTCAAACTTTTATTTTGATTTCCAGAAATGATGGACTCATTTTTATCACTTCAAATCACACAACATTCATAAAATAGCGTTTGGAGAAGAGTTTTGGAGACTGTGTGTGTGTTGAAGAAACTGTGACAGATTGCTCTTATTTGCTCATTTTTACAACAGAAAAACAAACCATCCTAAAGCCTCACTTATCTATCAACCCATGTCTCTGTCCATCCATAACCCTACACTAATCCAACACAACAGCCTACTTTACTCCGTGCACTCGTTAAGTTTCAGGGTGTGAAAACTTGAGCAGGACTTTATGCTGCTCGGGGGCCCGGCAGTGCTGCAGAGAGAGACAGACTCCAGAGTGAAGCGAAGCAGCTCCTGAAAACCGGAGCGTCCACTGAGTGGCGCCGCAGCCCGCAACTTCCGCTGCACAGCCCCGGCGCGCCGGCGTCTCCTCCCCGCCGCACGCTGCGGGCTCATCCGCTCGCACACGCTCCCGTGTTGGGTTACAGTGACAAGGGCCCTGTCTGAACCACGACTTTTAGAAAGATAATATTACAGGTAGGTGCAAGCCACGGACCGTGTCACTATCGATAGACAAATTAAGCATTGAAAAACAAGACCGTGACCCAGAAATTCTCGCTTTAATCGGGTCACCGTGCTCGTTTTCATCACTGAGTGATAATGGCACCTCTCACTGTCCTTACCATTTGAAGTCCCCTTAGCGCAACCTGTAGCTTTTGGGGCAGAGAAAATTGTCCAGCTGGACGCCTTGTATTGGTGCCTTTGTGTGTGTTTTCAGCCATTCCTGCCTGCTGATAGCTTTAATCGTTTTTTTTTTTTTTTTTTTATCTGGTTGAAGGTCAGTTTACCCCTCTAATGAGCTGCTGGGAGGATTTGTATGAGCAGAGCAATAACCAAGGATGGATGCAGCCTTGTGTAAATTAATATGTACGTTGAATGAAAGTGTAAAAGAACTAAATCTCTGCTCATCACTTTTTTCTTTTTTTTTTATTATAAATTTAGTTGGTTTGTCCTCATCTCTCCGTGGTGGTCATCCTCCTGCAGAGCTGATCATCTTTTGTTGGGTGTAAAGCTGCACTAAAAGCAGCCTACACTTGCTTCTTTATATGTTGCTCGCTGGAAAGCGCCTGGAAAAAGAGCTTGTCAGGTGTTGAAAGAAAAACGCTGGGATGCAGGCGGAAATTTCTCTGAAATAGGCCGAAACAGAGAGTCTTGCTCCTACAGGGTTTTGTTCAGGGTTCCACTGAGGAAGCCCAATGCAAAGTGGGCCTACAGCCAACTGGGATGAATTCTAGGGTGGAACCTAAACAGATGGGAAATAGTATAAAGGTGAATACAAGGTCAATCTGAGCTTCACTGATAATGCTGTGGGCACTGCTCGTAGCGCTGTTTTAAAAGTTGACTTAAGAAAACAGATTGTATGGTCAGAATAAACTCTTAAGACCATATTGGACCAGTTTTTTTTTTTTTCCAGGCTCCTTTTGTCTAGATCGCCACAGGCGGAAGCAGCAGACACCAAATGGTCAAAAAATTGTTATCATTATGTTTGTCTGGAAATCAGCAGAATGGGGGTGTTGATTTCCAGCGGGTGGGTTTTCCTTTGTCCCTTTTTTTTTTTTTTTCTTTTTTTTTTTTTGTTCTAACCCAGATTTTCATATTTAACAGGCTCACAGCTGATCCAATCCTGCAGCAACAAAATTGAGACAGAGAAGGTTAAAGCACTCTGAATGCACGGGACCGTACTGCAGGTAATTAATATGTCAGCTCGATGATGAACTTCGTCAATACATCACCACACTTGCTTGTAACTGGAGTAGCTCATGTGGGATGCTGCGGAGAGAACGGTCTGGGAGTACATTTGTCCATTAGTAAACACTTCATAGTGTGTGTTGTGACTGGGGAGGTAGCGGGGCTCCTCTCTGTCCAGTTTCAGTCATTTTCGCCCGTCGCCTCCTCATCGCTGTAAAAACACTTGCTGTGGCTTGGTAGATTAACAGAGAGCCCCCTAATGGAGTAATTACACTGAGCCAAACATCTATTTTTCACCTGTGCTCTGCCATTATTCTCTGTCCCCTATCCACTCCATTGGAAGTCACTTACTCTCCTTACAATGAGTTATCATTGACTGCCATTTAGACGTTCTGGAGCAATTTGTCTTACTGAGGCCACGCGCTGGCCTCATTGCAAAGAACAATCATTCTCCCTCCAATATATAAAACATTCATGGGAAAAAGGAAGAGAAAATGCCCCACAAACAGATAGTAGAGAGTGGCTAATAGATACTATAAAGGTGACAGACAAGGAAAATAATGTAGGCGATTACTGGAGCAGGAACAAGCCTGCACCACCAGTACAAAAGCTTCAGGGACTGTACCACTGGAAAAAAAAATAAAAAATCCTTCAGGAGACAAATGTGTTAAATGGGTAGTATGTCAGCTATTGGTGGTGGTAATTGTTCTTGTTGCAAACAAACTATAAGTCCCAATCTAAATAGAAAATTCTCAGTGTTTAATTTGCTGTCATAATGTTTACTTTTACTTACTGTCGTATTTAGTTAATATTTAGCCGTGAGATTATTGAGTGAAATCTATATTACGCTCAGTGCAGCGGTTACTGTAACATTTTAGACATTTTTTTTTCCCCCTCTTTTGTTGCTTCTTCTTTGACTGTGTGCCTGTTATTGATTAACTCGAAGGTCCTTGATTCTGTGCTCCTTATTTTTCAAGCTTTAGATAATTTCTTCTTATGTTGTATAGAAAAGGGAAACCTTTTTAACTCCTTTGACCCGCGGGTCGCTCTTATTATATCCAATCAAAGCCTGAACTACTGTATGCACCAAAATAGAGTGAATAATATGGAGAATATTACGCTCAATTAGAAAACCATAGAAACTATGTGCATTTTTTCTGACTGCAGATACACTGTCCTTGCCTATATTACCCTCATTTGAGCGCAGCTTTGTCTTATGCTCCATTATGTGGCCGCTGACAGAGAATGCAGCTGTGAATGAGATTGACACAGCTCTCGGGAAAGCAGCGCGCCACGTTTCAGAACGGAGGCTTCGCTGCTGCGCTCGAGTCCAACGCAGATCCCATTCAGTCCCAGCCGAAAGGGTTAATGGTGTTCTTAACTGGGTGTTTTGTTAGATTAGTCTCTCCCACTGCTTAACACAATGACAAATAACCATTATTCTTTTTCTTGCACTGATAATCAGGACAACTTAAACATTTCTTACTAGCAGAAGTGAAACCATTAATCCTCAGCGATACTGCTGATAAGTGGTGACTTTGGAGTAATGGCCCTGTCACCTTAAAAAAGAGGGAGGAAAATTTGAACAATTAAAACAAGATGCCCATTATATTTTGCGCATCCCATCTCTTTGTGTCATCAGGAGGCATCTGCCAGTGGTAATAGACTAAATAATGGAATGAGATTTTCTTCATTATGTATATTAAGGAAGATATACCCCATGCTGGAAATGATCAGTTTAAATACTTTACAAGCAGCATGAGGCACAGTTTTGTACTGAGAGAGAGGGGAAAAAAAAAAGAAAATGTAGCTGTAAATATGTCAGCTTTATTGTGATTATGTATTTATGATTTAGCTCAGCTGAAAGCGATACAATGAAGTATAGAAAAGGCGGCAACCAACGACCGAGGCTTGCTTGAACCCACAGTTACGCCGTATTTATCATAATCTTCAAACTTTTTCCCTTCTGTGGTATACTTTGGGCGAACTTGCTTATGCAATATTTCAGTTTCATGCATATTAATATTAAATGAATGTCGATTGAGTTGATGAATCATTCAGCAGAAAATTAATCGCCAACTCTTCAGCTTATGGATTCACCATTTAGGTGTATTTACAAGCAAAAGCACCAAACATTTGATGGGTTTTTGCTTCTTCAATTTGATAATTTGTCACTTTCTTTGTCTTGCGCTGTACTTAATTGAACCTTTTTGAGTTTTGAACTGTTGCTCAGAAGTGTAACTAGACATGATCCTGTAATGTTGGGTGTTAGGAGGCTGTGTTTGTTAATTTTCCTAATTTTTTGACGTTTTATTGAAAGCAAAATATTAACCAAGAAAGTTGTTTCCCTGCAGATGAAGACACTTGATGGCTGCGTAGTCAAAAGAGACGGTCAGGGTAAACATGAACATAATAACTAGAGGTGACGTTAAAGGTGAGCGTTGAAATTCATTAAAACCAGAGTTGATTGTCTTTCTAGAACAGCTTCCTACCAAACAGTTAGAGGCAAAGATTCATTTTATAGATTTTAATTTCATTTTTGTACTGTGCCATATACTGCACTTTTATTCCCTTCATCTTGTAGTGGCACTTTGTCTATCTGAACTACAGTGTTTGTGTGCTTTCTTGGTACACTTCATCACTCACTGAGCACCTTTTGAATACTTTCAAAGTGGACTGGAAACTGTTAAATATGAGCTAACCACCAAAGCCATCAGGAAATGTTCCGACTTCATATATGCTAATTAAAATTCTCACAATTTAATCACCTTCTCCATCATGCGTTCTATTTGCCATCACGCCTGTCTCCAGCACTAATCAGGTGTTGATGTAGATGCCTATAGGTGTTACACTATAACTGACAGCATGATGATAAACATGCTAAATTGAGCTTTTTGATGAAGTGCGATTTCAGATTATTTGCTCTTTTTCATTAGACGACTTCAGGTATCTCACACTCAGACTCTTCTCCCTTAATGCACGATACATTAAGATTTATCAATTACACTGTGCATTTGTTCAGGTTACATTGTTAGCCTTATTGTCAATTTGGCAAGAATAACTGAGCACAGTTGGATATCTCTTGGATGTAATTGATTTATTATTAGAATAAGATGAAAACATGCCTACTTAATTGCTCGAGGCTGCTCACGATGGGAAAAATCTGTTTAAGTTGGAGTTTGAATCGTTTCTCCTTCTTGTTTGTTCCATCAAGCACGCTGACGTACAACTTATTAGCCAGTTGAATATTTCCTGAGTTAACATCCTTAAAGCAGATGGGGGGAGAAAATTGTGTTTACCACCTGATTTAATCTTTTTTTAGGTAATTAGTTTAAAATACAATTTAAAGAGGAATTCTCCAAACCTTTAGCTGAAACTAATTGGGGAAATTAAAACATCTAAGCAGCTATAGGTTACTCTCCTTTTGTGCTGTTCCTGTTTTATATTAAAGGCACTGTGGTCCTCATAACTTGATACAGAAATGTCAGAACATATTCTTAGTTTTCTCTTTAGGTGAACTGGGGTTGCTGGGGGGGAGCGTCTGCCTCCAGCAAGAAGAACAAGTTTTTGGAAACTACCTTAAAGTGTCCTGGATGTGGATCATTGGTTGTAACCTTTAGTATTACCAACATAAAAGAGTGTTTTCATACTTCTTGGCTTCCTTCTGCAGCATACTCTTAAGGTTTATCTGGTATCCATCATATACCGCTGCATTCGACAAACTGCCAAACTCACGATTCTTTGGCAGCAGCACAGTCCCAGGCACTTGATACTTACTATTTCTATGGCTGTAGCTCTGTTTTGATCAAAGGGGTTCAGGGGCCTAAGTTTCAAATCCCCCAAAGCCCATTTTGGCTACTCTTTGTTTAGCCCATTGGCATTCTGACCCCATGCTTCTCAGACTTTGAACTCAAAGCTTGGAAAAGCCGTATCGCTTCTTTAAACACATTATCAGTGGGCTAGGTTTTAAGAATATCACTAATCATCTTAAGGTTTTAGTGCAGTGTGGCAGTATAGTTAAAACCTCGGGGCCCATTTACTGGCATGAGCACTGTAAGGAATTTATCTGTGAAATATATGAGAACTTAATGGCAGCAAGTGGTTTGTAAGTTTATACAAGTAGCTTAAAAATACATTATTGCATAATTCACTCGTCGGAATGAGATATTTTTGTCAGATTGTCTGAATTTACAATCTAATTTTGGAGTTGCACCAGAGCGGGTGCAATTTTTGTGAAAAATATGGCTTATAAATATAGTCCGGCGTGGCTGCATTTGCGTGGGATCCTCAATTTAGCATCTTAATGCAAGGTGCCCAGTATTTATTTACTTAATTTCACTTAGTTGGCTCTGAAAGTGATCCAACTGCTTTCAAAGTACAACACTGGATCTCTCCTCTTAGCCAAAGCACTTTTTCTTGCATATTTCCCCCCATTTCATCTTCCATTTCCAAAATGCAATCCCCTGAAACCAGACTCACTGATGCATATTTGCTATCATTAACACTTAATTTAACATTTAGCTTGTTTTGTGCATCAGGTTAAAACTTCCTCCTACACACTGCAGAACTTGGCTTGGACTTTAATGTCAACTCTTGGTGCTGCAGTTGAATAATTTCTGTATCACTGTCAGGAAACTGACACAGGCTGCATACCTATACTGCACATGCATACTTTGCCAAGTTTGTAGTGTAAGTGAAGATACGAAGGGATCAGATTTCTGTAGAAGCCCTGTGATGGCAAGTGTTGCGTTACCAATGCTTAGCATGCTGACAAGTCAAACTGAAAATGTTCTTTAAATGTTGCAGACCTGAAAATAGTTTACTAAACTAATTTATAGAAAAAAGTGAAAGAGTCACCTTACCACAAATCTGTTATACACTATTAATAGTACAAATACAGCGTTTGATATGGTTTTTAAAAAGAAAAGAAGTCAGAATTTTGTAAATGTGTAGTTTCATCATTTGAATTTAAATGTTATAATGACTTGGTTTAAACTAGATTATGCTAAATACCAGTTAGAACATTTGTATCGTTGGTTAAGACCCCTGATCAAATGTTTAAACACTTATTTGGATGAACAATTGTCCACTTGTCAGGTGCATTTGCTTCATCCTGTTAAACAGCATACACTGCCTGCTGTGCAACTCTTAACAGTTGTTAATGATACTAATGGACACCTAATCTAAACTCTGCATACCTCAGTAAATGTATTAAAAAATATGTCTGATGGACACGCGGGATTATCTCTTTGTACACTTTTGTGAAAACGTGTGTATGCACATGTGATTGCATCCAAGTCTGTTTGTGCCCTTTCGCTCCACTCACACCTCTTCAATCTCATCAGCCCACATGATTAAGATTTGGCACCTTGAATTACCTTGTCTTCATCTGGAAATATTTCAGCTGCATTTCTGCCACTCTAAAGGGAGATGGAGATAAAGGAGAAGAAGGTAAAAACACATCCTGTTGTGTGAAACCTAGAGAAGGCCTTGAACCCTGCCATTCATCCCTTTCACTTCATCAGCTGAGTCTAATTGCCAGAGAGGACAGGATACCCAGGGCCCAATTGTTCTTTATCCTCTTTGGAGCCTCTGAGGCATGAAAAGCGAAAGGCCCGCTTTTGATCTTTTTTTTTTTTGTTAGTTTTTTTTTTTTTCTCTCCCTCTGTCATCCCCTACTATCCTCTCCTTTAGAATGAGACACTCTTTTCACACTGTGCTCCCTTCTTCATCCACGCAAAATAATTATCAAGCTCTGCTTCATCAAATAATGGTGGATATTGGAGGTCATGATGGGGAGGGCCAGAGGTCTGCAGGGTGGCCCTCGGACGTGGTGAAGCGTCCATCTAATCTTAGAGGCAGGCTCCTTAGCTGTGGCTACCTTTATATACCTTGACCTCGGTTTTCGTTTGTCTGTCCTAATGAGACCCTCTCATGCAGCCAATGCAATAGAGGTCTTGCAATGGCAGGGTTGGGAGGCCAAAGTACAATGAGACACAGGGCTGTGCTGAGACAAGGGCGCATCTGTGCTATCTTATTAAGCCTTGGAAAAGAGCTCATGCGTTTCAACGGCCCATAGGCACTGAGAGCAGATCTATTGACACCTACTTGTCCTTTGCGGTCAACACCTTTCTGTGTGGAGGCAGGCACACCCAAGTTCTTGTTAGAAGTAATTCTTGGCAGAGCGTTTAGCGAAAGGCAAAGTGCTTAACTTGGTTTGGGCGATCATGTGGCGCGAGGATAAAGAATGCAGTTTTGTAGTGATGAGAAATTCCTCCAATCTGGGAAAAATGACAAAAGATACCAATTTGCTCAAAGAAAACAGTCCTTGTATTTATAGAAAGAAGAGCACCAAAGTTATTGCTTCCAAATTTTTTATTTTTTGTAGGTTTAGAAGCAGGATGTAGGTTATTGTTTATCACTTTTTTTTTTCTAAATTGCTTTGATTATTTTTTTTCTTATGGATCTGGTCATTACTCATGTCCAGAAATTTGTAGAAATTTTGAAGAATAAAATAACTAGCTAAAAAAAAATAAAAAAAAGCTTTCTAAGAAAACGACGAGACGTAAGAAAGCAAACCTAACTACCTATCTAACAACAAAAGGGACAGCAGGATATACTATAAGTAGAGCAAAATGACAAACAAAAACACAAGTAGGCAAACAAAAACCTTTAAGCAATCATGTTAAGCACGCCTAACATCTGAGCACTGTGCGAGAACAAAGCAGGGCTCCTGTCAGTGCATCGATCCACTCCTGAAGGCACACATCCATAGCTCTCTGATTGCTCCCTGCCTCTCGCGCCTCTCTCCCCCGCGCCTCTAACTCTCTGCTCTGGCTCCTTTCTCAGAGTGTGCTTATTGATCTGGCCTACTTCGTTGGAGTTAACTCACTGATAAAACCTGACCAAGGGCTTCCAATGGCCTGAAAGAGTTTGGAGAGCTGGTGAGAAAGATGATCAGGAAATAAGAAAAAGAAAAAATTACAAAAAAAATATTTCGTCATAATATTCACAAGCTAGTTTATTAAAAGTGCAGAGTCTAGTTTTGACATTTGAATTATTGTCCTCCCATGGAATGAGGTTTTTTATTGTTGGCAGCTCAACAAGAAGATAAAATGAGATGAGATAGTTATTCAGCTTAAAATATTAACCTTTATCTGATTTGATTAACCTGCAGTGTTATAGTTCTGTAGCAGCTAATAACCTTCTGAATTGGTGTTGTGAAGTCAGCCACGCTGGCTAGAACCTTCAAAATACTGAATGAATGTGGGACTTTGACCTAAATATTAATATTAATTTTAAAAAGCCAAGTTTTAGGTTGAAGTTGAAGATTGAAGGAACCACATAATGTGCTCCACGCTGTTCAGAAATATGTGTATGCATGTGTCTAAACCAAAAACGTCTTTGTTCAGTAACTTTTTATTGTATGCACGATTTCACTGATATATAATTAGATTTGTAAGCATGCATCTAGTATGCACATGTCCTGTCAAGGGCTGAAATCCACCTAATAAGTCTCCCGCAGTAGTTTTGGTACAGTTGCACGAGACATTTGTGCTTTCAGATGGGAGATGGTGCTGTTACAGTGGATGTGTCGAGCTGCATTGCAGAGTTGTAGCAACAGTCGTTCAGTCATTCATTCATTCATTTATAATTGCAGTTAGAGTAGTCTGACATAATGCACTTTATCTGCTGAGTTACACTCAATCGGACTAGTGGAATGTTATTGTAAGTCAAATTTGTCCATTGACTGGACCCGGCTGCTTCAAATAGCAGCTGAATAAGTGAAGCTTTTCACTTTGATCAGCTCTATTCTGCTCTGAACCATCTGTGATATAATAGATTAGGAAAGAGGGGGAAAAAATTACAGCATTGTCTTCGATGAAAAAATAAAGAATTATAATTATTAGTAAAAAAAATGTGTGTGCAGTGCAGTGTACATCTCAAACAATCAATAATTGCTTATAATTTTTTTTCCTCAGGAAGGCTTACACTATAATCTCAAAAATCAGTGTTTCTTAAAAAATGTGATTCATGTTTTGTGTCAGTATGTGTAATCGCGTCTCCAGAGTGTGATTACATTGTATGTCAGTTTGTGTATATTTTTGCAAGTGTGTTGTGCTGTCATGTTTGTAGCATTCCATGTGGGAGGGTCTGTTGATAAGTAAGCCATCTGTAGTGTTCTGCCGAACGACATGTTGTAAAGCGCGATTTGAGAGTGTGGAGAGACTTGACTTGACAAATCTTGGCACATAATGAGACAGAAGGGAGTAAAGGCAGAAGTCTGTCCAGAGATAAACAATTAGATTTGTCCCTGAGGTAAAGGCCATGCAATGCAAGGACTCTCAGACTAACAAAATCAATATGGCTTCCAGTAAGAACACTCAGGGGGTAGAGTGATGAAGAGGTTATCATTCATTTCTCAGATTAGGACACACATACACAATGAGGAACAGTCTCGCTTTAAAAATCAATACGATCGCTAGAATGAAAGATGCTTGTCGGTGGTATATACATTTGAAAGTATGCATCTGCTATTCAACTCTCCGTCAAATGCGATTGGTGTAATGAGACGTGATAACATAGATCAACAGGGATACTGAACCGAGCTAGTCAAGCCAGTTTCCTTCAGCAGCCAATTGTGAGAGGATCTTAGAGGAGACAGCATTTGGGAATGATATTTTCACACCCCCAGATAAAACCATAATGGAGCATGAGCCATAGACGGAGTGGGCAGTCCCTTCGCGTTGCATCCCCTCTCAGGCCCTGCCCAGACTTGCAGGTCTAATCTAACATCTCACCACTGTTCCCAGCAGGCCTCACAAGGGTAGCACTGCCAGGGCATGGAGGGTTGGACTGTTTTTTTTTTTTTTGTGTGGGGTGGTGGTGGTGGGGGGAGAGAGGCTGTAGTATCCCACGTTGTGCTCGCACTGGCTTAAAGAAGACAACAAAAAGAGAGAATGAATGGTTTTGGGGTGGGAGCGGGGGGCAATCACAACTTGTGTGCAGCCGCTGTTAGGCAGAGAAGTCTCCTCAGAGACGCCGAGTCGCTGACCATAAAGGTGTGAGTATGAGCCGCGGCCAGCCTGTCGCCTCATCTCCATGGAGACAGCGACGTGGCTCCCCCAGCGGGCTCGGGTCTGCCGTGGCCCTCGAGCAGCGGGATCACTTGGGGATGTGGCCTGGCCATCACCTGGGCTTCAGGGGACCAGGAGGCAGCGCTCTGATGACCTTCAACAACCTGCCAGTCTGTCATCACGGCCTGGGGAATAACATGAAAAAAAAAAATCAGCTAGGGACTGTGTAGAGACATTGTTCAGTGGGCCATTGTATCTTTGGAGGAGGCTCTTTGTTCCAGTGGGAACGGACTATAGTGAAGGACGTACTTTTCACAACATTACCTCAACCGATGTTTAGAAGTGTCCTCTGCTTGTGTTCCCGTCTTATGTCAGGCAATTGCGGGGATTTAGACTCTACTGTCACATATTGGTTCATCAAATTGCAATTTATGGCAAAAAAAAAAAAAGTTGAGAATGGGAGTAAGTTAATATATTTAGATTGTATTTTAATCGTGATTCTGATGCTGCTTTTGGCTGTAAAATAAAATCACTGCTTAGAAACGCTCCGACTAAATACTTTAGTCTGAAACTTTTTTTATTGAACAAGTGATGTGTTACATTAAACACTGTCTCCTATGAAATGGCAAAACAACATCATCTCAAAATACACCAAATAAACTACTATTAAACACTATTTTTTTTGATTAACTGATTAAATGTCAGTCATTGTTTGCTACTCAGGTTATTGTTGATTTCTTGCTTTGTCCGATCGACAATTCTAAACTCAACAATAGTCACAATAAAATGATATGAAATGGAAAAAAGAAGCACATTCTTCACTATTGACAAGCTGAAGTTTAGCAACGTTAAAATCTTTTTTTTTTCTTCCAAAACTACTGAAATGGTTAATCAATCATCAGAATATTTGCAGATTAATTTACATCGAGTCGCCATCAACTCACAGTCTATCGGCTACTTTATAAACATATTTCAAGGCCTTAAATGGTGCACTGTTACATGCAAGGTTGTTTTTTTATTTCTGTATTTTTAAATGAGTGCTTATAAAATAGTACAAACATTTAAAAAAAAAAAAAAAAAGCAAAATAAAGACGCTTCCCGTCTTCTGTTTTTAGGGATGTGCACACCGCCGTAGTTTAAAAAATTCAGTATGATTAGATACATAATCAGGAACATCAGAGTAATTCTGTACAGTGTTATAGACTATTGTTGGTATCACTGTGATAAATTATTGCCAAATGGGATCTCAAATCTTCATTTGAGTGTAAAGCAGCGCCATCCAAACCATTCCCTGGAGACACTTGTGTTGCATTATCTGACAAACCAATACAGGAGATTCTGTGGAAAAATCTGTGCTTTCTTCTTTTCAGCCAAAAAGAAAGAGGATTTTGAATGGAGTGGTGATTCTTTATGCAGAGCTGAGACGCGACACCTTCCAGACGGTGAGAGATGGCGAGCCCTAATAATACAGAGCTGTACAATGGTTCTGACAGGCGAGCAATAAAGCAATCAGGGTCCCAGGCATTCCAAATCTCTTTACCGCCCACCCTCTAACAGACTGAGAGATGGGCGGCTGACCTGTGAGCTGTCAATCATGGGGGATACCTGCTGGAGCCTGATCAGGGAGAGCTGAGGGCACCAGTCCATCAGATCTGTTTTCACACTCCAGACACTAACATTGCAAGCATAACCACAGACACAAAAAAGCCCCACCGCCTCACTCTTAATTAGGAGATGTGTGTGCGCGCGTGTGTTGTTTGGGGGGTGGACTTGTTTGGTTTAAATGGGTATGGGAGTGTCTTAGATATAGGGGGATAGTAAGTGGAATCCCAGTGAGACAGAAAATAACCTTTTCCCTTGATTTAGGAATCAGGCATTGATCTGTCATGCTGTTTTGTACAAGCAAGAGCTCTTTCAGCATTGCTTCTCAGTGTGTGTGTATGCAGTGTGTATGTGATGGGGGTGTGTGTGTGTTGGGGAGGGGGGGTTAAGGCTTGTTCATTAGCTGTCTGTAGCCCATTCCAGCAAATAGATCACCATAATTCTGTGGTTAGTTAATGGCTTTCTGGTGTTTCCTCTAGAGTCTTCCTGTCTGAGGGCTGACTGCTAAAACTCCTCCACTGTTTTTTCCTCCTTTTTCCAAGTGGGGAGTCTTGTGTTCTGCTGCCTAACTCAGACAATTGGCTTCAGCCAGTGGGCAAGTCTGCGAGCAGTCTGGCCGCATGGATTCACATTAGAGAAGTAAAAGCAACATCACAAAAAAAACATGCTGATCTGACATTCTGTCTCGCTGACTGGAATCATATTGGTTCTCCGCAGCTAAAACCAATCTGTGACAGGAAATGTTCTCACAACAAGGGGTTATGTGTTTGTGCCGTTTCTTCCTGCCTTGTATTTACACATTTTTTTTTTATTTTTTTTTTATGAAGTGTGACATTTAACATGTTAAGGTAAGCACAGCATACATTAAGGGGAGCTGTGATAATGTATATTTCTCCATGTTGAACATTATATTCCTTGTCTTACCTCAGATATCAGAAAATTCAATGAAAAAATGTGACTCTGCCTGTTACGGCATTGATAAACCCCCTAAAATATTGTTTCTATTCGTCAAAATAATCCCTTCATGCCTTAAAATGACTTAGATGTGTAAGAATACATGTTACCTTCTTTAGCTTACAGATCTATAAAGTCCTCACTTCCACCCCTTCCTTCCTCGCTGCACCTCAAGCATAACGGCTCTCCTACGACACTAGAAAACTGCTCTACGCTACACAATGACAAGCGGTAAGCCGTACATGTTTGAGCTAGAAACGGATTCCAAAGAGGACAAATGGAAGTTACCCCACAAGTCGACCGAATTGGTTTCTTGGGTTTGTTGCATATGAAACCTTGACTGTTCGAATATGTGTTTTGGAGACTGTCATTGGTACACCACAGTTGTCTTCTAGTGTATAAAAAAATGTGGACATATGCAGGTCAAAAACTTGATTTCCACTGGAGGGAGTCTTTACATGCAGTAGACGGTGCATGAACCCAATAACATGACATCCAAAACTAATTCAAGACAGATATCACGACAAGTAAGGATATAGTTATCAAAAAGTTGGTATAAAGTTGGATATTCACAAATCAGTAAATTCCACCACTGGTCGTTAGAATACTTTTTACATCATGAGAAGCATTTTTTCAGTAAGCCGTCATCTCGCATCAGCTTCAGGTTGAAATCTGGTGCCAAGACATTTATAACTTATTATAGGTATTTGTTTTTGAAGTTTGAAGTAAAGTTCATTATTTTTGACATCAAATCAAGTGACTGCATGTTTTGTTAAAGTAACTACGGAGAATCATCATCTAACTTGTCTTTGCACTATTTGTTGTTTTTGGGTAATTGTTTGTTTGCTCTGTATCTACTTTCTGGTTGCCTCTTAAAGCCTTGCACCAACTCGTACACTCATACTGAGCTGTGTCTGTGTAGATAAAACAACAGTATGCGACGTGGGTAAAGTTAAAAGATTGTGGCTGGTCAGGTCAAAACCATCAATTTTCATGAGTGAATGTTGGATTTGTGCTCATCAGGTTACCAGAACAAGGACTGGGATGACAATGTTGCTTAGATCCTGCTGAATCCATAATGTCAGTGCCGACTCAATTGCACATTCAGTGCAACATGAAATCTTCTGAATTCACCTCCATCTAAAATTTGAGCTGGTGTTGAGTTTCAAAGTAGGCAGTTGTTGGCTAAGCCCATCGGAAATGCTGCTGTTTAGAAAGCTCTGGTCGCAGATCTAGCCTTTGTTTGTGTTGGTTGACAAGATATTATCTGTGATTATGAGAAGTGAAGCCGTTGGACTGAGTGGAATGAACAGTGATGATCTGTCAACATTGTAGAGTGGCTAACACCAGCTAGTGCTTGTCTTGTCCTGTTGAAGAATACAGTGTGTGTGGTTTGGGCCCATGTTACAGGAAACTGGCTGAATGCATGCTTTGTATTTACATATGATACTGAAAATCAAGGACAAAATTAACTTTTTTTTGCAAAGGTTGGAAGTTACATAAAGAAACCCCCAAAAAACGAATCAAAAATATAAAAGAGAATGATCTAAAGCAGGTTGGTTTAAACAAGAGATTGTTAGTGTAGATTCATTCTGTTATCGATGTGTCCTGCACAGTCAAAACAAGTCTTTTAGTTCAGTATCTTGGAATTTAAAGTGCCTGTGAACACAGTTGTTGCTAATGAAAAAGTCCTAATCTTTTTTTTTCCTGTGGTCTGCATTACACATCCATTTTCTCTGTTGTGGTTAACTATGAATTCCATGACGTTTCAGAGGAGCACACAGAGGCCTCTCTGATGTAATCGTATGTTGGGACCACTTGATACGAGTAACATGTTAGTGAAATTCAAACTGATTTCAACTTGATACCTGACAGGCAAAATTACTTGTTCTGTTCTACTTGTGCATTTTTTTGTAACTTATTTAGCTGTTTTTCAAATGAAAAACAATTGATAATGAGTTTTCTCCTGATTGTGTAATTCAGTTTTAAGCCTTACAGGATAAAAAATGTACAAAATGTACCCCCACATTTCAATTGAATTCCCACTTTAGGGTTTAAACAACACCCTCATCCATTAAATGGTCTTTGTTGTGTAAAATAGTGCATCTCTCTTGAAAAAGTGAGCCTGTGTCTTGGGGGGGAAAAAAAATCTATGTTCGCCTTGGTAGCTGTGCAAAAAAAAAAGTTCTGATTGAATTCTACTGCATGAAGACATTTCCAGATGTAGCTCTGAAATGTGTGCGTTAGTATTTCCCGACACATGAAGTTGAGTTCTCTGTTGGTGAACAGCTGACGGGGGAAAAAAGGAAATTGTCTGTTAATGTTTGGGGAATTGTTTGCTTTTTTTTTTTTTAAACACTCCATCGTTATGCTTTTTAATGAGCTAAATTAGCAGACAACAAAGGTAACCAAATATCCAGAATTATATTTTAAGTGCTTATAGCCCCTCAGGAATGTCTTTCTTTAATCAATAATTTAAAAACAATGTTTGATTTTGGTTAGTTAGTTGGTAACCAGCTCTGAATCATGAGTAGGAGTTATATCACAGTTTAACTTAACTGTGTTTCAGCGGCTCGTATTCAGCTGGCTGCTAATGATTTTAGCTGCAAACTAACTGAAATTACTGTTCTACCTCCAGTGCTGCTATGAGGGGCGTCGTGGTGATAAGGAGGTGGCACGTACCCACCACTGCGCAGGAGGTGTGACTGTATCAGTGCACATCTTACAGAGTGAGGCTGCAGTCAGTTATGTGTTGATAAGTGGTCCCAAAAAGTAGCATCCCTACACAAGAAAAATACTTAATTCCAAGTAAAAGTTATGCATCGAAATGCTGGATTATTACTGCAGATGAATTAACGTGGAGGCGACGTTTTACTGCTGCCAAAGTGGAGCGAGTTTTAACTATACAGTCCTGAGCAATCAAATCTGTAGGAGTGCATCATGTTTTATCAGCGCACCATATCTTTTATGTGTAAAAGCTTAATAAAGGTGTCAAATAAATGTAGTAGAGTAATAAGTGCAATATTTCCCTCTAAATTGTTGTTAAGCGTATGTGTAAAGTTGTGTTGGGTTGAAGTATCCCCACCAACCAGGACACTCCTACACCTTCCTGTCATCAGGTGTTGTTGCTTCTCATTGTTTTCATAAATGGATGCCACGTGTCACCCTCATGAGTTAATATCATTTGATTAATTTGAAGGACTCTTCAGCACTATTTAATTTTAAATGTAAAACTGTTTGTCTTACAAGTTAATTATAAGCACATGGCTGCCAAATAGTTTTAAAAAGAGCATTTTTTATTGAACAGTTGAACAGAGATCCCGTTGTACCGCTGACAGCTGTGGCTGGAGGCATTATGTTTTCAGACTGTCTTTACATCCATTTGTTCCATTCCCGTGATATCTCTCGCAGGTCTGAAGGGAATTTCCTACAACTTAGCATAAACATTCACTTGGACTTGAGAATAAACTGATGATGGCCGAAGGTCAGAGGTCACGGTGACCTCACAAGCACAGTGTTTTGGCCATGATGTGGCTCATGAATGCAATATCCCGGGACGCCTCCAGGAAATTTCTCCACATTTGGACTCAAGGTCACCATGACCGCATGCCCGGCCCGTTTTTGAGAACGCGATTTATCAGGAATGTCTGGAGGGAATTTAATTACATCTGGCACAAATGTGCTGACTCGTGAATTAATTGATTAAAATTTGGTGGTCAAAGTTCAGCTGCTTTTAGTCTTTGTGCTGAACACACCTGGAACTCTTTACAAGACACATTAAAACTTAACACACTTGTACCTCAATTAAATCATGATTACAAACTACTCCGCTCTAGAGTCTAACTGGTTTTACGTGTGCTTTGTTGTTGCCTGTTTTTATTGTATTTTTTTGACATTGATGCAAATTAGAGCGAATCCTATCTGATATCTGGAGATTTAAATAAGTGTTGCATGAATGAGGACCTCACAAAACACATTTTCAGCCATAACTCAGGAGTTCATACACTATTTATGACACAATTTCACACAAAGTTGGACAGGATGACATGAAGGCGTGATGACATTTTATATCTTAAAGGCCAAAGGTCAAGTCGTAAACTACAACCTGGCTGGTTGGCGGAGGCACACGACCTCGTGGTGGTAAATGTAGTGAAAAAACGTATCTTTAAACACTTAACTCATGACTTTTGTGTCTGTTTGTTATCTAAACAACCTATAAAATAGGATAGCTAGTAGGATCATATTTGATTGAGATGTTTTTCATTTTTCAAATTAAATTCTACAATTTCACATCTGAATGTGTCTCGAATCTTTATAAACCTACTTACACAACATGAAGACTAAAATTATGTAGGTGCCCTTCTGCTGACAAAGTAGCTCTGATCCACTGGGCTATAGCCATGTTACCTCTGGGGATCTCCTGTGGGGTCTGGCAATACCCCGGGCTCTTTGTTGTGTTCCTCAAGCCATATCTGAGCAGTTTTTGAGGTGTAGGGGGGTGATTGTCCTGCTGGAGGCTGGGGAGCAGTTGCCGTCGGGGGGGTGTGCTTGGTCTGCAGAAATGTTTAGGTGGGTGGTAAATGACAAAGTCACATCCACATGAATTCCAGGACCTAAAGTTTCCCAGCAGAACTTTGCATTTAAACAAGACGGTACGTATTCTTCACTTCCCCTGTCAGTAGTTTTGATGTTGTGACTGATTGTGTATGTAAATAGGTTTCAGTTTGCATATGTTTTACACTATATTCTACTAAAGGACGTGCTGTGTTCGCTGAGACAGTGCCCTTGGAGTTCTGTTGTCTTTGGCCGGTGATGGGATTGAAAACGAAAACCCTGAAATCGTCAAACTGCGGTTGTAAACTGTCAGTGATAGAGAATGAAAAAAAAAAAGAGGATAGTGTATGTTTGAAGGTGTTTTATTTCTCAACCATATTTGACAGTGAATGATGAGTTGTGCAGAAGTCTTTACTTGAACTGTCCCTCGGGGGTGCTTTGTCGATCCCCCTCACCTCCCTGCAGCATCTGGGAAACTTCTGAGGCCTGACGTCCAAGTCTCCGTCCAAAGAAAGGCCCGTCTTGTTCCTTCCAGTTCTCTGATGTCATCCTGTACTCAGAACCTGTATGTGATCTTCTGCAGCTGGAAGAGCAGCCCATATGCATTTTACACGCCAGTGAAAAGCAGGTTTTACTGGACCATTCCCCATCTGACATCACACTGAAGTCTGGTTGAGACTGGATTTTCCCTCCAATACTTGTGTCCACTGACAGCAGTATCCTCAAAACGCACCATGTCTTTCACATTTTTATATCGTGCTGTATAACTAGACATAGATGTCTGCAGCTGATGGTTTTACCAGATCTCCAGACTTTTGGTTTGATTTTCTGCCAATGTATATGGTTCGTTACATAAACACAGTGATCACTACTTTATAGCTAAGTGATTCTGCATATTTCTCTATGGTTGGTCCTGGTTCACGTGCAAAGTTCACAACAACTTTGTTCGACATCCAGAGGTTAGAATCTGATGGAAAATGTATGAAAATCACCAACGTTTTAGTATTTTCATTGCACTTCACTTGTTGAGCATCAGGTCAGACATGAGGATTTCTCATGTCTTAAATGTTACCCATGATGGCCCGAATGGAGTCACGGCTCCTTTTTAAATATGCTGAGGCAGAAGAAGTCATCATCTGGCTGCTATCTTCGTATAGTCTGAGTGGAAGTTCTGTTCATTTTCCCACACTGAGCAAAACAAACAAACCTGAAAGCCCGCACCAGCAACATCTTCCCTTTATTGGCAACTGATACACGAACAAGAGGTTGTCTTGGCTGAAAAAAGCAACTGCTGAGGCGTTGCTGGACCTCCAGACCTTTGTGACCAATGGCGTGTCATCCCTCACTTTGTCATGTTTAACTAAAACCAATCCCCATTCAAAGCAGCATCCATCAGTGTTAGTTGAGAACAATGACAGATTGCCTTTCTGCTGCACTCAAAGCATCTGGATCCTTTCTCTACTCCCCCTCTTTTATTTATGGTAAACAGCCTGAATAACAGCTGGGCAATGGGATTTTACAAGTTAATCAATTGTTTGTTAGGAGCCACAACGATGCCCCATACCCAACCATCTGCGAGTTAATGTTCATTTACCATGCTAATTTTCCCACAGGCAACAGCATATCTATTGATTACTTCTTGAGAGATTTGTCCACATTTAGAATTATGAAATGCTTAATATAGGAAATTACACCTTTTTTTTTTTAAGGTGGCTACATTGAAAATGTGAGAGTGTTTAATTTTGGCTGTGAGAGAGAAAGTGTTAAGCATAACTGAAATAAAAGTTAACAGAGCTGGTGCTGATAAACTTTAACAAACGGGGCAGAAACAAGCACAAAACCGCAGAAGCAGTAGCTCTGTTTTCCCATCCACATTTTATTCTTGCAGTGGAATGTCCTGGAAGCCATATTGAGTTTCACACACTGGTGGTGCATGTAGGTACCACTGTTTATCCTAGAAACTGTGCTTCCTGTTCAAGTGAAGTTGCCTTTGTGTCTCCTCCCAGGTGTTTGTGCCTTTGGCAAAGTGCTGCTCTTTTGTTCCTCCTGAGCTCCACAAGATGATCCACATGAAGACAGGTCTCGGAGAGGTCAGTCATGAGCGTCCCCTTCCTGTCCAATGTATGCTAATAGTTTTAATTTGTTTGTACTGAAGGCAGCTTTTTACATTAAGGGAAATAACATGAATGTATATGTAGAATAAACTGATTAACAAAAAAATATATTATTAATTCTGGATGTTATATTATATTATATTATATGTTATTATATGTTATTATATGTTTTTTTAATCAAGCTGCAAATACAACATGGCGAACACCACACAGATGAACACACAATTACAAGAACGTGAACAAACAAGAGTCAAGTTCCCATAATGGAGGCTAGGCCTGCACCCCATCTTTAAATATATGGAACATTATTTCTTTAGATAGCAGAAAATAGCACTAGTGCTCACTAATCAGACGATAGAGCATTTAGAAAACTCATAAATAAACAATTGAAAAGCAAAGTCTTTGATAATGTGTAGACATTTGACAACATATTGTGTTTCTCTTTATTCAATCTACTTTATTTGGCCATGCTATCTTGGCAGCCTTGAGCCAATGTTCGGATAGGGCACCATTTACAACTGTGCTGTGAGCACTGGTATTCACCTTTCCTGTTTCCCGGCTGCAGCACAGAAACCACACGCTACTTTATTTATAATCCAACCAACCTCAATGTGTAACTCTTGCCCCATACTCTTGCTCGCATCACACAGTGAGGTCACTTCCCTCTGCACCTCCACCACTGCTCTTGCATTCCAACATGGCTCTAGGACAGCAGCCCAGCAAAGCTCTATACTCCTCAAATCACAAAGAGGCCCAGATCAGAGCCGAGCTGGATGTGAGCCAGGATCCAGGCCCTCACAGCCCAGGCAGCTGGGGGCAGCCTATAATAAGTGGGAGACAATGAGAACTAGCACACCTCCCACGCTTTGCATGTGGATGTTGACTCAGAATTGAAATTAAATGGTTTCATAGGTTTTCCATAGACCACCCTAATTATGAAAAGATATGAAAACCACTAGTGGGTTTGCAGCAGATGTACATTGCGAGTATATATTTAACATCCTAATTTACGGGAATATGTATTGTTCAGTTCACTGTGGTGAGCTTTGAAGGTGTAAAATTGCAAAGGACAAAGATGAGCCCTCTGCAATACGCATGAAGAAATAATAAAGAGGCTTTCTGGAGTTTCTGATTTTGCTGCAACTTTAAAGAAGTGCAAAACTATTTCGTGTCAATGCTTATTAACTCTTAGGCCAGCATTCCTATTTTTCATCCACGCTTTTTAAATTCCCTATTTAACGGCACCAGACTCGGTTTACTGTAAAAACTGAACTTTTTTTTTTTTTTGTTCTCCAGCAGTCATCAAAAACACATATGTACATTTGTGTTTTGTTTTTTTTTTTCACATGGGAAACGAGACATATTAAAGGCATTCTGTTTTAATGAATAATAATGAACAGTTCACTGTGATGTAGATGGCGGTGGTGCTTTAATGGTCCCTTGTAGCCTCTTAAGCCTCTGGTGATAAATCTTACACAGGCTCACTCGTATAACTAAAACCCAAACCTCATTCAACTTCACATCCATCAGTGTTTGGCTGAAAGCGATGACAAAGCACTTTCAATTACACCAGTAACTGACTCTGGAAACAGTTCATAGCAGGGTCCAGGCTCAAAGACTAGGGGAAAAACACAAGGGGGAGGGCAGAATGGCTGGTAGGGCATCCGTTTGACTCGCTCCCAAATAATAAAAAGGGTGGTGTGACTCGGGGACACAAGGGATGCCGCCAGCATCGCAAACCCAAGGACAATTCACCTATTTTGTGTGCTGTCACCCCTGTAGTCTGATTTATGGTTGGGACATCCTTCCTATGACCCATTCGTCCATCAGCTTGGCGCTATAAGGATACTCTGGTGATTAAAGGCTGAAGTATCAAAGCGTCCTCAGTCAGGGCCCTTGTGTAGTACCAGAGGGCCTAGCGCTGCTGAATGGGGAGTGTGGCGGTTGGGAGGGAGAGCGTTGCAGTAGCAGCAGCAGCAGAGGAGTGCCATTCTTAACCCCCGAGCACCAGAGGATAGAAGAGCTTTTTGAGAATCCATCAACTGTAAATGCTTCGTTCCATAATGTTGGTGTTTTCTTTTCCATTTTTCCATCCCAATTTGTAATTATATTATGTCGAGTGTGTGCTCTCTAAAAGTTAACATGGCACTGTTTAATTGGAGTGATTTTACTCATAATTGCATGATCCTCTCTACCACTTTTGGCTTCCACTTTGTTTGAATAAGCAGGCTAATTTCGGAATCCGTCCTCAAAATTAATCAGTATAGCATACTTAATATTGAAGTTCAAAAATGAAATAATTGAGAAAATGTAAATCTGCTTCCAATAATGGGCGCCTTAATCATCAACAAAAACAGCATCCCAACAATGACAGCAGCAGTCCGGGACCAGGCAGCGGCAGATAAGTGGTGATAATTTTTCTCTTTCTCTCTTTAAAATGCCTTTATTACATAAATAAAAACAGAGTCTGATCCTCCCGAGTGCCTGATCTTTTAAAGCACCTCTGACTCAAACCCCCCTGATGAAAGGCCCACACTAACATCAGGAGTCCAGAGCCTTTACTCTCTAACTTCAGGCAATTATGACACAGAGGAGATCTTTGCCTTCTGCACTCCAAAAGAAGAAGAAAAAAGGCATCCCTTTTTTCTTAGCTTAGTTGTAAAAATAAGCTTGCTCTCCTCAATTGCAGTCACCTCGTGCCCTTTGCAATAGCAGTAAGGATGTATCGGAACAAGCCATGGGGCAAAACAAATCACTTGTGATTTACAGAATTATAAAGATTTTAATAGCTGCAATGTTTCTCTCTCAGATTGGTCTTTATTTCCCGGAGTCAAAGTTTCCTGGGTGCCCCAGGCTTTTGAAAAGCAGTAATTGGCCAACAGAGAGACTTAGGATCTCCCTGAGTGATTGAGGGTATTTGTTGCTATGAACTTGAGGGTATCACTCTAAAGATCACAGGTCCAGGTTCTGAGAGACTGCAACTTGTCAAGCACAATTCATTTTGCAGCTGTGGAAGTCAGACTACTTTTCCACGCAGTTTTGTTTAAAGTTTTAACCTTTCGGTGGAACTTGATGCGTTTTTTTGCTGATTAGTTATGTTTCCAAATAATTCAGCATAAAATAAGGGGCCCTGGTTTGTGACCTAAAGACGGTCTTGAATTAATGCGGAATAACTGCGATGATGAGGAAAATGAGTGTTATTGTGGCATGTAAAAAGGAAAACAGTAGTGCATGTACAAAGTGCATCTTTGAGGAGCGACGCACATTTTAGAAGTGTGATTAAAAATCGTTGTCTTTCTACTCTGGTTATAAAATAGCACACACTTTTTTTATTTTAAGCATACTTACAATATAAACGATGTACAATTTAATCTATCACAGTACAGAAATACGTAACAAACAAAAATGTACTGAAGCTTTGTAAGACTTAACAAGCACGACGTGACTTGCAGCACTTTCTCTCACAATAACTAACAAATTAACCTAAATTACTAATTAGTCAGAAATTATGATTTTTTTAATTGTGCTGTCACTGCTTAATGATTTATGGAATATATTAAATTGTCCAATGACCATTTTTATTTATTGTGTCTTTACACACAGATGTAGATATTTTTTAATGAATGGGAAAAACATATCTGTGTTCTGCTCTTTGGATAAAGCGCTGCGTTTTACCTCATGTGCAGAACAACTCTCATAACGTTCAAAGCATGTGCTTTCTGTTAGGAAAACAAGTCTGGCAGTAGCTAAGCTATATTAAGGAAATCCACCAGGGAGGCATAATCGAGTTTGACTCTCCACCGGTGGTCTCCTTGTTAGTGTTGCGAGTGTCAGAACTGACAGTGCAGGTAGCTCAAATGCCACTTAAGGTTTTAGCTTCAGTGGCTTTTGGAAAGAAATGACCGTGACCTGTGTAGCTTGAGCCCACATCCCACACCCTTTCTGCCTGACAGCCGCTCAATGGCAAGTGTCTGCCAGCATGCCGAGGGGAACGCTGCCAAGCAGCCGGAGATAGAGATGATTACCACATCCCTCTCTCCCTCTCAGCCTGCTCGCTGAAAACTGATACCTACTAACAAACTGCTGTCAACATGTTAGCGAGACAGAGAGAGTGAGAGCAATAGTATGTGCTGAGAGAGAAAAAAGGGGAGAAAAAGAGATGTGTGGGAGAGTCAACGTGAGGAGTCCAAACAAGTTAGGATTAATGACATTGAAACAAGCATTCGCGCTGTTTTCAGAGCTAACACGATTGTCGGAGGCTCGAGGAATGCAATCAACACTGTAAGGAAAATCCTGGTTAGGTAGGCACTCACCTACAGAGTGATGATCAAATGATGGATGTCAGACGGCGTAGTCACAAGGTCACTAGTTTTCAGGCTACTGTAGCTCTTCATAGCAGCCACGAATGCAAATGTAGGAGAAATTATTTCTTGGGCAGAAGTTTTACTTTTTTTTTTGCTAATTTATGCACAATGAATGCTACATTGTCAAGAGTTTCTATGCTGTTGTGCAGATATGCAAATCGCTTCAGACCTTTAGTCCAGTCACTTAAAACTTAGGCTTTCCTGCTGAGTAGAGAATAAATGCAGTTCTTCCAAAGAAGAGTTGTAAATGTCATTGTTTTTGAATAAATCCCCCACTGCGCCACTTCGGAGACTCACATTTAAGTGAAATAAAGGAAAAATCACAGCTGACATATATTTTTCTAATTGTTGCAGAGGGGGGACAGGAAGCAGCATGGAGTAGCTTGAATCATTGGTAATTAGAATATCGCTGTGCTAATTACAAAAGATTTTGATTGTCTGATTTTCAGCAGAAGGCCTATTTTAGCTACTGTCTTGATACACGTTTGTTTTTGAAGATTGGGAATGACAATTATGATAATGCACATCCCAGCATGAAATATTTTTTTTTGTCAAAGACAGGAAAACAGGACATGTTAAGTAGACATAATGCATGTTTAGAATCTGCGACAAATACTAATTAAAGACACTGTAACAATCTATTTTGTATTTTTTTAGTAATTTGAAAATTAAGCTATTTAATTCTAAGATAATTTTCAGGGTGCTGCAGATTTGTTGGAGAGTAGCGTGACAGGATTCACACGCAGGATGTACAAAAACAAAACACACAAAAAGGACTTTTTGATGTGTCATCTAAATCAGCCGTGTGGTTTTTAATCACCCTTCCCGAACAAGGGTTAAAATACTCAGGCAGGGATTCGCTTTTTCAAGTTTTTTTGCTCATATAAAAAAATGTCAATGACTTTAGAAAAGGTAAAACTTGGTGTGCCCACAGCGTCCTGCAGTCCAGCCTCATTCTGCACTGTGCTCTGTTATTTACTTGCTATTTGTTTACTTCAGTTATGAAATGCCACAAACTGAAGAGAAAATCAGGGATAAAATAAAACTGTCTGCAGTAATTCACTCTGGAACTTTGTTGAGCAACAAGATAAGTATTTCTCTAAAAATCAATTTTCGAGAAGAGACGATGGAAACAAACCTAAGTGCTAGTTTGAACCAACCCCATAAGGCTTCCAGGGAAACCACCAAGCCTAAGAAGCACTTTATTAGCCAGCAGGGGGGGGTCAGGAGGACCAGCCCTATCATTGATTGAGGTTGGAGGATGCATCCACAGCTGCACTTTCTCTAAATTTCTAAGAGTAAATATGCACCTTTTGAAGTGGGGGGTGCCTAGGAGCACTCCTCTGCACAGATTGTGTGGGTTTCTGTGGGGAGCTGTAGTTACGGGAAAGATCAATGGACAGGGCATTAGGGGGAAGAGTACACTACACTGTCCAGCCCTCCAGCCTGCAGAACAACTCAGCAGCTCCTAGCTGGCCAGAATTATTGAGCTCAAGGCAGTTTAATTCTCCATGCTACTTTCTGAGACTGAAACATTTCAAGCGATTGTAAAAATGTATTGGAGAAAACATTGAAATGTACTATGAACTTTACATACCACTCGTGCTTGGTTCATATTGTGTTGCTGCCACTTGTGCCTTCACAGCCGCTGTCTTAGTTTTATGATATGACTCTCCTAGTACAAGTTGTTTTTTTTTTTTTTTGAGGAAATAGAGACACTTGTCTTGAATTTCCCAACTTTTTAAACAAAAATCATGTCGTATTTTTTGACTGGAATGGTGGCGTATATATAATTACTGACTGGAAAACGGCTGGGCCCACTTCGTGAAAGCATGGAAAAACCCATATCCTGCTCATTGTTTGGCTGAATATGTGTACTTGTGGCTGGCTTTAAGTGCATCAGACTTGTGCTGAACACACAGCTTCCATATTGTGGTTTGTGAAGACTATGGAAAAGCCTTTTTGGGTAGCCACACTTCCAGATGAGGCTAATCTGCTTGTGGTTGGTACAGAGTGATAAGTGAGCAAAGATTTTTTTTTTTTTTTAAGCCTTTTTCTGTCCTACTTATAGCTTCGAATAAGCCTCAGAGTTTATTAGATTAAAATATTAAGACAGAATGTTTAAATTGCAGCTATTGTTTGCAATTATGCCGAATCTTCCGCGGTCATTTTATTGACTGTTAAATTGAGCGAGTGTGAATTAAATTTGTTCCCCCTAGATGAGGACAAGAGGACTAGATTATTATCTACTCAGTGTCATAAGTGTAGTGGCTCCGCGCTCCCAGGTGTCGCCCGGGTTTGGCTCCACCAGGCTCGGAGACGTAGCCAGAGAGAGTTAGCATTTACAACCCCTGTCACACCCCACAAAACACCGTGTCACTCAAGCACAGCCTGTGTGGCAGCTCTGGCATTAATGGAGACGTTGACATCTTCCGACAGAGTGTTTATCTAATACTAATGCTAAGCAACCAGAGCCAGTCGCCCCCACATGGAGCCATCCAACCCTGCCGCAGTCCTCGGTGTCTGGCAATCGCGCTAGTTTTCCCATTCATCCCTCAAGACTCTTTGAATTCACAACAATGACTTTGCTGCTCGTCTGTGTCATGTTTTTTTTTTTTTTTTTCTTTTATCATTCAGCCAAATCTTACCATCATCCACTCGACAGGCCAAATGCATCGCAGCCAGGTGCTTAAGACAAAGTTGAGCAAATTTCTGACATATTGCGGGAAGCGTCACCTGCGAATCGTCGCCTGAATCAGCTCAGGGGCCTCCAACAAAAGTTGTTTACATATTTCCGCTGCGATGTTCTCAAGACATTTTTTTTTTCCTTTGCAATCTCTCTTCACCAACCCCCCTCGCGAACGGAGACCCTTACAAAGGGGGATTCTGACTCGTGTAATCGGACCACTTCGTACACATGTTTCAAGAATTTAACTTGGAGTCCATTCGTGTGCATAATCAAGATATTATCATTGTAGATTCTGTTAGAAAATAAAGAAAGTTACCAAGGAAATGCGAGTTGAAATAGTGCGCAACAGCAAGCAGCAGTTGTTTTCAGACACACATACCGTGCGGTATACAATGCACAAAAGGCCACAAAAAATTCCTATATGTTACTATATGTATCAGAGACTGATGATGGGTTCATGAAGTGTATGGAGCTATCTTTAGAGGATTGATTTCCCATACTGCCACGCAGTTGGCTGCATTTATATTCCATGCCTGTGGCTCCGTGACCCCTGGTTCTCCTTTGATGTGGCAGGCAGAAGCACAAACCAGGATGAGGCAGAGAGAGAGAAGGCTGAGGGATAGCAATAGGTGAAACAGTCCACAATGGGAGGAGGTGGGGTAGTAGTGGTGGTGGTGGTGGGAGAGGGAGGTGGTGGTGGTGGGGGGGCAGTGTAGAGATTTTTCTGCAGGTTTCTAGAAGGGATGAGAAGACGGGAAGAGGGAGTGTAAAAAAAAAAAAAAGGACCGGTACGAGTTTGCGGGGAGCCGTGCGAACCAATGAAGCCATCATCTGACAGATCTGTGAGAGTTTGCACTAAAGGGCGGGTTGGTTGGTGGGTGGGCAGAAAGGAAGCCAGGCTGAGGGAAAGGGATCGGGTGATTGTGGGGGGTTGGGAGAGGGCATGACAGTGGCGCGAGCTGATAGAGACGTCAGCCCTGCTTCAGTAATCTCACGACGGCTGGCCGCAGCGAGGGGCCACGGAGGGGCCCACGAGAGCAGAGGCATGATAGAGTAGACCACCACGACAACGCTGGCGGGGGGCCGGGCGCTACGGACAAATCAAAGCGGGAAGAAGTAATTTTTGAGAAATTACAGAAATCTCCATGGAAATTAGCATGAAACACTTTCTAATCTCTTGCTTTTCACCGTGGACGATAGGGGTCAGTGCTTCAAGTTCTCCAGCCCTTGCTTTCTCTTTCTCTCTCGCCCCATCCCTAATTTCATTATTCCCTCTTGATTTTTTTTTTTTTTTTTCTTCTTCTTCTTCTTCTCTCCCTCCTGCTTTTTATGTATACTCATTTTACAGCCTGACACTCTGAAATAGCCCCTCCCCTCCGCTCATATTCTTCAACCATTCATTTGCTTGAACCCTTTTCATTGACCACAATTAAACGTTTAGATTTCAAAAGCAAATCAAGGGAGAGCCAAGCCATGCCCTCGGAGTGACACGGGATCAAGCTGTTGGGTGCTTTGGAGCCTCAGATGGGGTGAATCCCCCAAGATGTGTCCTCTGCACCCTTCCTTTCGTTCTTGTGGTGTCTGTCAGAGCTCAGAACACTGTTCAAATGAATGGGCGGAGTGAGGCACCCCTAGTTGTGACCATGTGGTTATTGGTAATCAACAGCATTTACAGCAATACAATGAGTCCCTAAGCCATAATTCTTCTCGTCACAATTGCTCTCGATTTCAATGATAAGGGACAAAAACGCACTTTGAGAAAATGGTAGCTGGAGCAGCGTTGTAGATGTGCATGCCATATTTTTTTTTATTTGAATTCTTCTGCATTTTGTTTGGGGTTTTTCATACTTTTGTTGATGTTTATTTAGTTCTGGTGTGATTCGCATTGAGCCCTCGCATTATATATTTGATTGAGAGCGTGAAGTGTTATGAGCAGTTTTAATGAAAGAACCTATTTTTGTGTTTGAATTGTTAAAAGAAAAGGAAAATAATTAAACTTATGAGGGAAAAATCTGTAGCGTTGAACCATAGATTAATTATTATTATTATTATTATTATTATTTTTATTGGTGGTAGTGATGCCAAATATAAATATATCTTACAGGAAATAAATTACATTTTATTTCATTTTGCCTCCAAAGCCCACAGTGTCGTCCTCTTTTATGGCCGTCGTCATATCATCAAACAGAGCTGTGCTAAACACAACTGCTGCTGCTTTACTGAAACACTTACACAAAGAGCGAGACTTTGTTATTGTGCGATGTAAATTGTTCCTGCTCACATGCTTGTTCCCTGGACAGAATATTAAACTTACTTAGGTGAATTAAAAATAAAAAAACAGGGGAGTGGGGGGGGGAGAAATATCACATTTTGAACAAAACCTAGTCTAATATAATATACCCTAAAACCAGATTATTAATCCACCTAACTGTGTCATTTGAGAGTTAAACGAGTCATTATTTTTTCAGATTAATTGTTAGATGGATGATAATTTTTTATTTTTTTTCCCGGCTAACTGCGTTGCTACCGGCAAAGGGAACAAGATGCCAAAAAAAAAAAATATCCGGTCGAAGCATATCTCAAAGAGACTGGGGTGTCTTAAAGCCTCAGCACAGGGAAGATCCATTGGAATAAAAATGATCATCTTTTTGTCCTGTTATTCGACAGTATAGTGGGCTGAAAAAATGCATTAAATCCCCACAGCAACAATTTATTTGACATTAACAAAACTAATTTTGTAATTTCATCAAGGAGTTGTAATTTCCCTGCAGTTTTAAATCATAGAGCCTCAGTAATTCTGGTTCTCTTGTCATCCTGCTGGTGAATGATTTTCCTGAACTCCTTTCTGCCTTATTAGATAAAGATGCACACAAATGCACTAATAGGTACAATAGACAAGATAGAAATAATGAGCATTAGGTCGGGAAGTAAAATAGTGGCATTTGATTAGCATTACATTGTATGCTGATTCATGGGGAGTAACTACTGCGTAACTTTGGTGGAGACTTAATTAGAGTGCTTGCAGACTTGGACAGTGCAGTGACAAGCAGTAGAAATGTGTGTAAGATATAGCAACCTTTTGTCACCTCTAGTTAAACCTTCTCTTCTGTTCTAACAGTTTGCCCTCTAATTAAGCTCCGAAGTTGGATTGTCTGGATGTTTCTTTAAAAACCATTCACATGCAATTTTGCTAATTGCAACTGCAGAAAATGACAGTATTCTCCAAAATCATAATGTATGATATTGTCTAACATGTGTCACCAAGAAGTCCCAGAAACTATAAATGTATGAAAAAAAAAAAAAAAAAGTTGTAATTTGGTGAACGCGCTCCAAAGGTTTGAAACGTATAAAAAAGATTAAGGTGTAAAAAAAAAATTGGAATTATGGACAAAATATGTTCAAATTAGCTGATATTTAAAAATAAAAATCAACTGTTTTTAAGTCTTGCAGTTTTATAATAACTAAATACGATGGACGCAATTGGATATAATGTAATTTTCCGTGAATCTGTGGTTGATGTTTTTCTAAAGGAATAAAAAAATAAAGATATAAAGCTGGCATTTAACCCAGGAGCTACAAACATGTGGCAGGGCCTGAGTGTACCTGCTCTCGGTTGCGGTTCTACCAGTAATAGATAGATGGCACTGCATCCAAGGTAGAGCAAAGGGCCAGAGACTTCTTTCAACCACCTTTCAGGGTCTTAGTCTCATTATCCGTCTGAAAATTAACCTGTCAATTTATCAATCAACACCATCTTGAGTTTTCAGCCTCCTGTTTGGCGACTAGCATTACAACGACGCTGACACGCTGATAACCAGGAGCTATGTGTTTGTTAGTGTACTGAATGAGTGCATTATCACTTAAATGACTGCTATGAATCACAATTGCTGCCTGGCTGTTGATAAGACGGTAAATACACAAGCAATTTGATTTTAAAGTATATATCTGTTTATGTATTCTTTTATGTGTCGAGAAAATAATGTCAGGGCCAGACGGACAGTATTTCGGCTTTGTTGCGCGCTGTTTGCTTTAAAAGTCCCACACAATGTGAGGTAAGGTTGTGTTGCCAAAAAAACTGCCTTCTGCAGTTTACCGCCATTGTGGAAGAAAAATGAGAAAACTTGCATTTCATTTTTAATTTAAGAAATATAAATCTAAACAGTGTGCTGTGATGTGTTTATTATAGAGCTACAAGAAAGAAGGGACACAGAATTTAAATCTAAACCAAATATTCTAATGGTTATACCAAATAATAATTCTAATAATTACAATAATAATAACCACAGTGTTTGTTAGATAATTAAATCTATATAATTCTTTTTTTGAGCAGAATTGATTCACATCAAATCCACATATTATTGCTGCTTTGATCATTAATTTGTTAACAACAATAATTTCTAGATTTAAAAAAAAAGAAGCATTTTCAATCAAAATTGTATTTTTGTAGCACATTTTATTGATAATTCCAATTAATTTTTTATACGTCAATATCAAAACGATAATTTAAAAGCATTTCAAGGACGTTACACACACACACACACACACAGCCCCAATTCTCTTCTATTGACTTTGGAGTTAATGTTACATTTGCTCTGAGAAATACCTAAAAGGGGAGTTGGGTTGAAATATGTGTTTGCATGCTCAGCGTGCTACAGAGTTATAATAAGAACTGGGACATGTCTTTATCTCTAAATAGGTTTTAATGTGATAAGCTAAACTAGACCCTCAAAAATCCCCACCAAGTGCAACTGCGGGTGGGGGACCTCGGCCGCTTCGGTTCATTCTTCTTCCTCACTGCTCTCAGGTTATTAGCCGCTACATGACTGGATCGCCCGAAAAATGGAAGGATGTGAACAGAACCAGATAGGGGTTGTGAATAGCGGGAGGGACTTTTCTTTTTCCAATTGTTGTTATTTGCAAATGGCCTTATTGTGTGGAGGTGTCGGAGAGGAGGGGGCGCTAGTGAGGAGAAACGGAGGAGAGTATTTTAAAATGCTGACAAAAAGACGAGAGAAAAAGGAACACAACATCTGGTAATTTGTTTCAGCAAGCTTAGCCTAATGATGTAAGCAGATTACTTTTCAAGAGAGTGGAAAAAGGGGCATAGAGGGTGTTTTTTTCTGTTTTCTTTTTTTTTTTTTTTTTTTCCTTGTGCCCCTTAATGGGTCTGCCCCATTAAAGACCGAGACAGAAGCCACTAGCGTACCACACAGTTCGCTCACGTCGGTGGCTCCGTGTAACGCTCCTCTCTGCTATTTGATAATTCACATTCTCAAGAAGTGGATTTTGATCAGATCAGAAAATTGCTTGGCACACATTAGGGGCTCGGGGTTTGTTTTTTGGAGCCTATTTTAGCGCCTTGAAAGGGGAAACTCCCTGACTATTGGAGGTGGGATGTAAGCCACGCGATGCTGTGGGTGCTCCGGGCCTGATTTTCTCCCTCTCCTCAGAGAGCAGAGATCAGTGGTATGCCCAGATTGAAAGGGAGGGCAGGAACCTGGCGTGATGAAGGACACTGGCTCCCAGTCAATGTGTGGAGGAGACTGGAGGATGAAACACACCATTAAGACCAATTTAGAGTGTTGCTCTAAATTTCAGCAGGACTGATCGATCCTGACAGGAGGGCATCGTACCGCCTGCCAGATCACTTAAACCACTGCCCCTTGTCTCACGTTGCTTAATGTCATGTCATTGGCTATCATTCCCAGTCGAACAGTGAGCTGCTGGATTTCGTTTCAATTACTACTTGTAGGATTACCTTTTATTTTTACACATCAGTAATCAATGAGGATTTTGATAATGTCATAATGCAATTTCGGTATTGCATTCTGTGCTTCTTTTTTTCCTTCTCTTTTCTTAATCCAAAGTGAAATCCTCAGAGACTAGCTGTCCTGTTGGTTTATTGATTTCTCTCCCTTTGCTCCGTGAACACTGGACAGCAACTTGAGAGCCAAGGTAGAAGAGAGACTATACCTTTACCTGAAGGTTTAACCGTCGGACAGGTAGTTTGCATGATAATAACGATGCGATTTATTTATAGAGCCCCTTTTAAATCAAAGTGCTGCACAGAATAAAATGAGACACATGGGCAAAAATATGACAAAATAATGAAATTTATTTTGAACCGTCTGAGTTACAAAGGAAGAACAAAACCAATTAATGTTAATGGCGAAACATAAAACAAATTAAACAATATACAAAGTGAGATAAAAATAAACCACCATAGTAAAAAAAAAAGAATAAGAAGTGTTTATTCATTTTTTTTAATATTCCAGCAATGCATTATATGTTATGCACATATTTTAGGACGTATTTCCTCCTGCGTATAAATCTGGATGCGCACACTGTGATATAAGCTGCGTGTTATTATTGCAGTGCTACGATGTGCTGGCGCTGCGCTGACATTTTATATGCCATCTATTTATTAGTTGGGATGTTCATTGAGGCAGCTCAGGTTAAGTATCTTGCTCAGTGTCTGACTGGAGATATTGAACCTGCAGCCCTCTTGTCCCAAGTTCAGTTCCCTAACCACAACCAGTTTGCCCCTTTGAAGGATGAGGTCTCAGGAAGAGTGGTGCTATGTATACCACACAGACAGTGATCTATTCTGTGTCTGATATCATGTTGCTCCATGTCACTGACTGATGTTACCTGCATCCCCCCGTGATGATTAGATCCATGACTGCGCTTACTGTTCCCTTATAAAATCAGTTCCTTTCTTTTAACCCACGAGACGCCGAGTCCTCCATCGGGGGAGGGTGGGGGGAGAATAGCGAGCGAATGAATGAGTGAAGGAGAAAGAAAAAGTGAAGTTATTTTAAAGGATGTTATTGCTTCATTGTGTGCTGTCATTCCATCCTTGACAAATGTTCTTCATCTGAGCTGGTGACATGGCCCACTGTATAAACGGGTTATGAGCTAGAATATAAGTTATGTAAGTCACAATGCTTTGAGACACCTGCTAAGCACATTCACGTGTAATGAAACATAATGTAATAAAAATAATGGCGGCAACACGGAAGATTTATTTCCTATTATAAGCATCCGTGCTGCGCTTTATTGCAACCTTCCAACTACACCCCGACAAGACGAGGGATTTTTTTCTTTTTCTTTTTTCTTTTTTTCAACAGAGAGCTATCCTTAGCTGCCAATTTCTTATCTATGATATCAAATGTCTGCAGATGTTTAGTCTTAAAAATATTTCCAGCAGAAAAAAAAGACTGTGATTCTGCAAGACTGCATAGCAATGCTAAACTATTCCTTTTTTCTTTTCTGGTAATGTTGAATTTTCAGCCTTTAAGTTTCAGCTTAAAACAATTTAGAATGAACTAATTTGTGATATAAGAAGCTAAACAACATTTAAGTAACTTTAATCATTTAAAATTTAACATTCAAGAGGTTTACGGCAAAATTATTCCGATATTGAGCCTGAGATTTAGTTTGGTCCATGTTGAGGGAAGCGAACTCCTAGCCTATTGTACCTTTAATGATTTGCCTGGTGCATATCTTCAGGGGCTGTCTGTGCCACCAGCTGAGGCGTTAATACAAATATAGCAGATAATTTGTGAACTAACCTGTTTTTAAGTGGCTTTCGCCAAAAGTGTGACAGGCAGGTGGGGAAACATGGAAGAAGTAATTAGATATTTGCTTGTTCTGAGCCATCCGGAGAATTCGGATTTTTCAGATGACGTAACTTTTTAATCACGAGATAATGTTCTGTTTTATTTCTCCTCTTTCGGTGGATTGAATTATTTATAGTACCATCCATCCATACGTCTGTCTGTTGCAATTGTTATGCATAGAATAAGACAACAAGTCATTCGACAAAAAGAACATCTCGTTAAATAATCTCATTAGCTTTAGCTGTTTTCTTTTAAAAAAGAAATAGTAGGGCAATTGATAAAGTCTAAGCTCCACCTTCGCCGCCTCTCCATTTTGTAATCACAGGCAGTTTGGCAGCACAACGTAATTAGTTTGCACGCCAGATTTCCCATGAGTCCCAACCCAGCTCAAAGCCAATCCCTTCCTCATCAGCAGCCCGGAGACTAAACACCTACTTTATCTGGTTCCCCCAAGGCTGTCCATCCATGGGGAGTCAGGGTGCCCTCAAAAACATTTCCAGTGAGGGCTCCAATGCCTCAGGCTGATATGGGTGAAACTTCAGATGGCAGATGGCACAGGGAAGGAAGAAGACTATATCTTTAAGGTAGAACTGCCAAACAAAAGTGGAACATCATATCCTAGAGCCTTGCTTCCCAGGGCTGAGATTAAAGCATGAAATATATGTTTAGCGGAGCCACAAATGTCTTCATTTCAACTGGAACTGTAAATGATCAAAGTGTCTGATGTGTGGAGGCATGCTGCAGGGTATTTTTGTGTCTCCACCAGTTGACAATAACCAAGGAAATGTTTCACAGCCTGTTCAAATGTCATCATTGATTAACGGGAGAGCTGAAGTTGAGCGTCATTTACCACAACAGCTATCTGTTGTGTGTGCTGCTCTTTATATCAAACGTACATCAGTATCACAACATGATCTCCACAACCAGCAGCGTTTGTCAGTGAGGACTGTATCTGAAGGAAACCACCAAGACCGGTCTTTTTTTTTCTTCTCTATCTTATCCAGTTCACTCTTTTCATTCTAAGTATTTGTAGATGTGCATACATCTGAATTACTTCTGCCAGTCAACAAGAAGTGATCGGGCAGTTTTTAATACCACTAGGCCCATCTGGGAGAAGGACCCTTTTCATTCGACATACTTGGCTGCTTGTCGGCTCACCATAATGGGCACGCTGAACGAGCTCTGAAGCAATAGCCAATTAAATGCCTTGAAGGGGATGCCTCGAGGCCCTGCATGAAAGGCTTCAGGTGTGAAATGCTTGTTTTTCAAGAGTGCTGCAAATGTTGGCTGCTTTCAAGTTTGCTATTGCCCTGCTGGCTTCCCCTTCCAGCCCACCCCAGCAGCCCTTCTCATGTGGAGGAGGGTAGAGGCTAGAGGTGATGGGCAAGAGAAGACCACTTAAGTACAATTTTCTATTCAGCGTTCCAAACCTGTGCACTCTCATGTTTTTCACCGCTGCCTCGTAACAGCGAACAGAGTTTCAGATGATGCAGACAATAGCTTTTTAGCGCACAATGGAGAGAAGAGGAGAAGCTGAAGGGCAGACAGGGGGAAATATGGATGAGACAGAAAGTCTGTGTGTGAATCCAAACTCGAGGCTGCAGTGGTTGGGTGATGGCGGGTTGGCTGGGAGGGGGCTTAAAAGGAGATGGATTGTTTGCTAATTGTGGTCATTTCTGACCAGAACATGATGGTTCAATGACTACTTTAATGTGTTATTGAATACAGCAGAAACTTGAAATGTAATTGTGAGAGAAGCTTCTGTTTTAGAAATTTGTTTCCAGCTCCTCCACAGGGGGGGGAAGAATGTTCATTCATAGTTCAAGTGTAAGAACAGGCTACCTTGTCTCTCTATGCAATAAACGGCCGTTAGCACCAACATTTACATCTCAAGTGTTATCACCGGCCTGAGCTGAAGTATTTATCCAAACAGCCATATTTCTGCTTTCAGTTCTCACAACAGAGAAGTCCAGAAACCATCTTAGATCATTGAGGAGGAACATTAAAAGATGCCTGCAGGCACTAAGAGGGAATAAATCCAGGGGATATTAATCTTATTAGGATCATACATCACCACGGTGTCAGGTGAGGAGACAAATGAATGGGGGCCTGTTTATCTGAGCTAAGCTATGTGGTTTACCTAGCCACTGCTCAGGGCACATATTGCCACTAATAAATTGGTTAAGTCTGAACAGAGTGATTGTAATGAAGTTAAGAGACTGGCTCGTCTGAGCTCTCGCCACTACAGGCAGCCATTCTCGCATCCCCCTTTTTATCTGTCCAGATTGGGAGAGCCCTTTCGATAAGAAGAAGAGAGGAGAAATCAAAATAAATGGAGTCCATTAAAAACCTAATGCATCAACTGCTTGATGAAGTGATTAATACACAAGCTGGGATTGTGATTGATTAAAGCATTTAATCAAACTGTTAAAAAAAAAGAAGAAGAAAAAAGAGGCCCTATTGGCAATGGCACATAAATGCCCTGCATGGCTTAAATGTATAAGACGCTGCATTGTTTTTTTTTTTTCCTCTCGCAAATTACAATCCTATGCTGATCTGAAACGTTTAACATGTGCAATTTTTAGGTTAAAAAAAAAGCAGTGCTCTCACATTTTATATGGTAATTAATCATAAGTGTGCCCTGATTTGTGAACATTGTGGCTCTCTCAAAATTTGGCACCATTTTTTTCCCATTTAAACAAAAGAGCAGTGATTGACTTAAGTGGTAACATGAACTCATTAAAGATGTTTTAAATATGCCTAGATACACTTGCATTAGACTTCCACTTAGTAATCAATGACTAAAATCACTTGCAAATTCGAAGGTGGTGGATGAGTGGGCAGTGACAGGCTGCTAACAACATTTGTGAGACTTAAATGTCATTCAAATTCACTAATGCAAAGGGAAATACATAGAGCAGACTGACACGTCAAGCTCTGTAAAGTTCAGACTTGATGTATAGCACATCAAGACAGGAAATTACAGATGTTGTAATTATCAGCAGTGAGTGACCTCATGTGCTAAATGGTGTCGGGTTAAAGTACTTGTACTTTGCTTTTAAGATGTGTAGCACGGGAAAAGATTGACATGTATCTGCAAATGGCAAGCTTTTATTAAAATGAAATGGGGAAAATTGTGAGAAAGTAATGTTAAGAATAATTTCCAGTCAGAATAAATGTAAGTTGTTCATTCACCTTTGTGAGCTGCAGAGCTGGAAAGAGGCTGCATTTATTCTGCTAATTACTTTCATGCTTGGAAATAATCATTCACATTTACTGTATAAATGAATGCACTGTCTGCGACCAGAGGTAGCATTGTGCTTGGGAAATGCGATAACACAAATAAGTGGAACTATTGTATAACACTTTGCTTATTTATAGACCTCAAACCTGCATGTACTATGCTTCTTCTTTGAGGTTTGTTTGAGCTTTTTCTGTAATGGCCTACAGCAGTGTGAAAGAGGTAAAACACCAGAGTTGGCTTTAGGAATCTGTGGCAAGACTGTGTTGCAGGGATACCCAGGAAACTAGATAGCTGGTGGAAATCATGCACTCAGTTTCATGGATCTGAACCCAGCACACAACCTGATGCTTGTCAAAGACTCTCACTAATATGTCTCTGGGAAGAAAAAAAAAAACTCCAATAAAATTAGTGAAGACTTAACAGAAGGAAATAATATTCACTCAACTGTGCTTTTTTTTATTTTTTTGCAGTGGTTATACTTTGTTTGAGCATTTCCATGTTATGCTTCTGTATATTTTTGCTCCACTACATTAATTTCACAGTTGTAGTTCCTGGTTAATTTGCAGATTTTTACATTTTAAATGCAAAACATCAAATAAGCTCTATGAACATGATGCATTGTTTCACATGAACAAGCCCACATCACATAGCTGCACATTGACCATTAAGTGCAGTGCTAAAATAAACAAAACAAGTGTTTCAACATAAGTGCAGGAACATTAAGCCAATTTAATAATATAGAAAAAAAACATAAAAGGTTGTAAGAAATACCATTTTGCCTCCACTTCTTCCTCACTTTTAAGTAGCCATTTGAATGCAGTACCTTCAGTTGAAGCGTAGTATTATTTCTGTGTGGTATTACTGCTTCAGAAATGGATCTGAATACTTTTCCACCGCTGAGTAGCAGAAAATAAGTGCAGTACAGAGCCAGAAATTTCTGTGCATGAAAGAGCCCCTTCTACCAGAAGGCATTTGGGATTGACTGCTTCACTACCAGCACTGTTGAACCTGCATTCTCTGTCTGTGTAGGCATGAAGTATTTCTAAAGAAGCGCAACCCAGACGCATAAACAAAACGCTGCGACGCTTTGTGCAAATCGTTGCACGTGTTTTCCTTTATGACGAAATGGCAAAATACATCAGTGGTCGACTTGTTTGACTAATACAGTCTAATTTGTGTTTTTAGAGGAATAATCATGCGACACTCAGTTGAAATTACCAGATGCAATGCACGCTATTTAATCTGAAGTCTCCTACAAATGAATAAGAGTCGCGTGAATGACACATGAATGACTTGTTAATTATGCAAATGGAGTGCTGCAGGAACCTGGTAAGTTGCGGGAACTCTGTCATCTAAAAGGGTATGGCGAGTGTGATAATGTAGCGGCTTGGCACGGCTCTCTTGATGTAATGACAGGTCAATTTGACTGGCTTTATGCTCTGCACCCTGCTTCTTTTCTCTGGCTCTGGTGTGGCTTCCCCTGCCGCCTCCCCCACTCCCCCCTCTCTCGTGTCCCTTGGACTTTGATTTCTCTTTTGTTCCACTGGCTCCTCCGCTGACACTTCCCAAGAATAAGAGATGCCACACAGCCACGACCCTTTCACACCACACTGATGACCTCTGTCTCTTCCATGCATGACCCCTCACCTAGAAGCTGACAGCTTGATTAATTGAAGAATGTTATGATTTATGAGTATCTTCTCAGCATGATTAACAAGGCAACAGGTGGCACAACTAAACAGCTAGCAAGAACATTTCTTAGAGAAGGCAAAACAATGGAGGATTATATTTAGAAACCATGTTTTGTCCAACAGTGACTGTCAGTTTGGTTAAGCCATATATCATTTTGACTTTTCTGTCTACCACTGCAGTTAGGATATTTTCAAAAGGTTTCTTTTGTGTCCAACTTGTCAGTCCAGTCAGACACATAGGGAGATGTCAAATCCTAACAATGTGGGGAAGTGAAAAGCTTATCCAATGCTCTGACCATCAACTTACCACGCTTGGTCCAAGTTTTTCCTCAACTTGGGACCATCTAAACTGTGGAAGCTTGAAATTCCACCAGTAAAAATGCAGTTTTGGAGTCTTTAACGGAGGGAAATAAAGGGAATTCAAGGGTGTTTATATTACATCTGTTAATGGCTCTTTTACGACACTAGATTACCGATGACAGCCTGTTAATGCTTGACTCTGCACAGCAAAGAGTGTCATTTACAGAGCAGCATGTAAGAGGGAACAGTGTCAGTGGTGACACAGGGCCACATCCAATTGTCTACCCAAAGCTTTGCGAGTTAACTCACCTGACAGCTTCCCAGATAAGTCTGTCTTGTAGTCAAGACACTTAACTGCGTAATGGAAGTTGGTGGTCCAACTCAGGTGTCAAGGGGATGGGGGGGTGTTGAAGAGGTCATATGAGACCTTCTCATTGACTAAGTCAGTCACAGAGAAGGACTATAGAGAAGGATAGCAGTCTCTTGACACAGTGTCACCAGCAGACTGTCCAGCTGAGCGAAAGCGCATGGTAAGATGTGGCCTTTTCTTTTGACATGGATTTGTTCTGACCTTAGCTTCAGGCTGTGACAACTGATGGATGATTGATGGTGCTGTTTCAGCAGTGTCAGTAGAAAAGGAAAGCACCTCTGAGAAAGTGTTTCTCTGACCCACAGTGACCTGGTTCCAACTTGGGTCGAACAACAAAAGATGGTCAGCTACAGTCTGTCTCCATCATAATTCCTACAACTGATAATTGTCTTTTCTCCTGATCATCAATAAAAAAGAAAGCCATCAGAATAAGTATGTATTACTTACTTGCGTTAATTTACAGTTTTAAAATCGTTATAATACTGTAAATAAAATAGGATGAATTTTCTCCTTGTAATGCTCCACCAGCAGCTGCACCACATGAGGCTACAGTGGCTGAACGGCACTGGGTGTAAAAAATGTCGGGGTGTTGTGTTTACAAAGAATTGCCATCAATGAAAAATTAATTATCTGAGAGTCAGCAAAGGTTAATTTTGGTCAGAAACCTTTCGATCTGGAGGAGCTGACCCCAGCAGTGCTGGTCGTCGCACTTGTGCCTAGCCGAGGTGACACATTCAATGACCTGTGACATGGGCAGTGACAGCAGAGTAAACTGGGCCGTGCTCCCCTGCCTCTGCGCGCCTGGAGAGCTTCGAGGGCTCCCAGCTGAGAGGAGCAGGTTAAAGCACAGCGCTGCTCCCGTGTCATCAGCCCCGGCCCGCGATCAGTAGCTCCGTCCTCCAACAAACACTCCCCAGTCCTGCCACCCACCTCTGTTGTCTCCTAGAGACAGTGCTGCCCACCGCTGGTTGCCCCATATGTTTGGGCTGCACACAAGGTGGTTTCTCGGATACTGTGGTTGCTAATTATAAATTTAATTTGCATTTTAATTAGAATGGTGGAAAATTAAAGCCTGCCAGCTGGAGAATTTCAAAACGCTTTTTCCCTCCCTCCTTTCTCTCCTCCAGTTTAGACTGAGCATGACTCTGTCCTGTACTCATTTGTATGAGCACAGCAGTGGCACCAGCACCTTGGTAGTGTGGGACAGTGTGTCGTGTCACCTCTGAGTTTTCTTTGATTATGCAAAGTGTTTTTGCCGACTTTCCGCATGTGTCGTAAAAAAACAGGCATGTTCTTCATCCGCGTTTTTCCCAATAGAATAATTCACATAATTTCGTTAAGCTCATAAAATTTATTGGTGCTTTTTTTTTTTTTTTTTTTTTTTTTTTTTTTCGTTCCATTAAGTTATCGAATATCTTCTACTTTGGTAGTTTGATTAATAAAACAAGGTCCAAATCCCTCTCATGGCGCTCGATTGACGCACTTTCCACATGTTGGGAAGTAAGCGATCTGCATGTGTGGGCTGGTAATATCATTCAGTTTTGGTCATTATTTTCCAATCTCCATAATTCGTCCCATTCCCCATGTTGTTCCCCCCATGGTCATTCTCATTCCCTCTCTCACCTCCCACGGGCGTCCTTGCTCAATAATTGTCATTAATTGATTGACAGCTCTGATAGGCCCAACTAACCCCAGTTCTGCTCTCATGTCTATGTTTTAAATGAGAGCTTGTACATCCAGTGACCTTGTCTGCCCATCAGCTCTCAGCAAATGTGAAGCCAATCCAGAGAATGTCTCACCTTAGCGAACTAGACCGTCCTAAATGATTGTAATTGGTTTCTGAATCTATCTTGTGTCGCGCTGCGTTGTGCATGGCAAAAGCCAGTTCAAGTTTTGTTTAAACTCTTTATGTTGAATGTATATCAAAAGCATATTATCACTGTAATCTCAGTTCTGCCCCTCTTTTTAAATTCCCGTCACACTTGACCACTTTTTCATGTGCTTGGTGGAATGTTACCCGGGACTGCGCCATTAAATTAAACAGGATTCAAAGATGTGCTTTGAATCCCAGAAACCCATCACCGCAGGGTGTCCTCTCATAGTGTAATTCCTCTGAACTCATGTCAAATTATGTAAATAAAAACTTAAACTAAAAAAAATAAGCTCTCTTTTCTTTGACAGGAATCCAAAAAAAATAGTTGAATATTAGAACAATATTACCGCACTCCTGCTTATTTCCATTAATGTTGTTTTTTTTTTGTGTGTGTGTTATTTTTTGGCTTTGAAAATTAAAGAGCCTAGAATTTTCTATGAACACAAGCATAAACAGTTTTCCAGGAGGCAGCTCCACCTTTTTTAATGACAGCTGAGCCACCGTTAATGTAGGCTTTATAATTCCTTTCTCTACAATAATCCATGCATGTACTATGTCCTAGGCACATGTAACGTCTGACATTCTTCCAGGTTGTTTTGGTTTGGGAGGCTGCCAGCCCCAGTTTTGCACCTCTTTGCAGGCCCAGTTTGATGTGGTGTGAATAACATTCAGACATACACACACGCCCTCATTAGCATTCATTCAGGGAAGCAATGCAGGACACCCTCTCTGCTCTGAGGGTGGCATTTGGCAAGGGCCAAATACACCTGGCAAAAAGTCTCCATCTTTCCCTCGCCTATCATGTTCATCACATTTAGTTTTCCATCACGCACACAAAAACACTCTTTGTTTTATCCAAAACATCATACAGGAGCTGATTATCTGATAAAGAAAATACACATTTTTGTAAAATTGCACACTTGAGCGAGCAACAGTTGCATTTTATTGCTGTCAGACTGCATTTAAACAGCACAGACAATACAGTTTATTTAACTCTTTGATGTGCCGCTGTGGGGAAAATCTCTGTAAAGCAGCGATTAGACCGATGATTAAATTAAAAGAGAAAAATGTAAAAAAAATAAATAAATAAATAAATGAAAGCACAAGGGAGCAGTTCATTCATTCAGTGACCCTCAGAAGTCTGGCATGCAGGAGCTTCTCCCTCTAAGGCATGGATCCATCAGTTAAAGTGTGGAGCAACAGTGGCCATGTGAAAAAGACTTGGCAAAAGGAAGGCACACATTTTCCAGATCTGAACGCGTGTTACTCTGTATAACAATCCCTCTGTCTTTTCATGTGAGACATATCCACTCAGCTACTTGATCTTTAGCATTATTGTTCAGATATGTTGCAGTGCCATTTATGTTAAGGCGCCACGCTGATCTTGACATCGGCGCTTAAAATGATAGGAGGTCTTGCACTGTTTTGCACTGGTTAACAGCTCAGAATGGTAAAGTTTTAGGAAAATGGGTGAAGATTTGAAAGCCTGCATGACAGCCTTTTTTTTTTTTCTTTTTTTCCTAACACATATAGAAATCTATTGAATAATATTCCTTTAGCTGAGAAAATGTCTTGGCAGCTGGCTATTGAAGACCCCTTTTAGGTTTATCTTTGTGAATTGTCAAATATTTGAGTGTATGAAGTGGTGTGATGAGGTGCAGAGACAGATATTTGAAGGGATTTTAACTCATTTGAGCAATTACATGCTTAACTGGCCCAAGATAATCTGTCATCCAAAGCTTCTGTCTCGGGCTCTCCCTCTCTTTTCCGATCCTCCACTCTCTCATACCCTCCTACATGGCACAAGAGAAGCTCAGAATAGTGGGATTTAGAGCACAAAAGCTTACCCTGAATGGAATGAAGGCCTTGGAGAAATTAATTGCTTCTAACAAACAGCATGACTGCTAGCATGTTTTGTGTCCCATTCTTATCAGCCTTCAGAGGTAGAGGGGTGGGCGACAGGTCTGGAAAGGGTGAACCTGCAAATGAGGGAGGGCGCCTACAGGAATATGCACGCACTACTTTTAATTTCATTTAAAGCTGTCCACGAGCAAAGGTTTCAGCCGTTGGTATGTGTCATGTAGATGTGCAGACAATAATCTCTGGCTGCTTCTGAAAGGAGCATTTAATTTGAAATTGGGGAAGCAATGCCAGTGGTCAGAACAAGACTGTGACATTGGAGACTTAAAGGAATACATGCTTGTAAATAAACAGTATATGTGACTTTCAATGCAATTGCCCTAAAAAAGAAAAGAAAAACTCTTTGGGTGGTTGTATGTTTATCTGTATATGGAACTGAATATTTCATCAAGGCTGTTGGATTCACTCTGAACCTTGTAAGATTGAAACTGTCATTTTGTTTCCTACATAAGGGCAAAAGTTTAGTTTAAAGGTTAGAAAAACATTTTCCTATCATCAGAAAATGCACATGTGTGGCCTTAGGATATTATTTCCTCCTGTATGTAACACAACATTGATAGGTCTTTAGCATTCTTCTTATTCAGTCCCAGCCTGTAAACCATGAATTTTTTCACCACTAATTGAAAAAATATCTGTAACAATTAATTAACTGTATAGATTTGGAGAACATTCAGGGAAGCATTAGCTCGGGCAGTTATGGGATTTACTCTTGTGAGGGTGTGTGGCATATTTGCCCCAGTTCTGTTCTCTGCTTGCTCCCACTCCCACATGTCACCATTCTGTCTACCACCACCAGCGTGGCATCTATCATCCACCACAGACGCCGCGGCACCCCACAAAAGGAGGCTGGAGCATGCACAAAGACATTAGCATTTTTGCATCTCATTACGGTTATAATTGCATGCCAGTGTAAGCAGCTCGCTGTCCATTATCTTGCGTAATTTTATCAGTGACGTTTGAAACGTGTGTTTAAATGTCAATTATTGACTACAAAAAAGGCTGACCTTTGTGGAGTCATCTCTCTCTCCCTCTCTCTCTCTTTCCTCCATTACCTGCTCAGTCTCTCTCTCTCTCTTTTTCTGGTCTTATCGATTCCTGATGCCTTACTTGGGTTCTCTCACTGCTATGTTAGCTGTAAGTTGACTTCCTCAGCCAGTGTCGGATCGTCACGTTTCAATCCAGCAGTCAGTTGACATGCGTGATGCTAATAATGTTAATATACTCACTGCTGACAGCTTTTCTTAGGATCTTCATTAAAACAACAGCCATAATAAAGCGGACATCCACAACATAGCACATCATTAGTGGTAAATAATAAAGTCAGTCGCAGCAACTTTACTTGTATCTGACATATATAGGGTGCTATATTTGTGATATAATTAATCTGTGCATCACGGCATGACTGTCATTCAGTATTTATTAAATAAAGGTAATTGATTAAGAACAGGGGATGAATCCAGCTTGATTTGGCATCAGGAGCGTTATTGTGTACTGACTTTTTAAGTTTGTTTTTGTCGCTCCTGACATTTTATTTGCCATAATTTAAATTTACATGGATTTTTTTTGGACACCACATTTCCAATATCAGATGGTTTTGTGATGCAAGCATGGATTGAACATAACCAACATATAATATTGGGAAGAAATACATCCTAGTATCACAACCAGCAATCTAAAATATATTTAGCTAATCACAGAATTTTTTTTATTGAGAGAGTTTTATTGTAATAGTGGGGGGAACCAAACTGAAGAGTGATTGAATTTGAAAGAACTGATAATGTGAAAATCCCTTTAAAATAATACTAATTAACTAGATTCCTGTAGTATATCTACTTTTAGAACCTTCTACATTGTGATATTCGGGATATTTAGAACTCACTGTAAGCCGTACAATCTTCAGCCATCGTATTTTCTGAAATCCTGTTCTTTTGATGATTTCACAATAGATGCATTTTATTATACTGAGAAAACATCTGTTTTAAAGCTGGCCAAACTTCTTATTCTGACAACACACTTTATACTTTCTAGTCATAATTAGACAACTTTTATTTTCCTCCTAATGAGAGCGTTTTGCGTGTGGACGTTGAATTCTTTGTGTGTACTTTGCTTCTGTGGTCATTCATATGTTGCTCAGTGCAGGTTAGTGTCATGCGTGCACTTGTGCAACGATGGCATCAAGGTGAAGAAGAGTTCCGTGTATTAATATCCTTCACTGGTTGTTTTTCTTTGCATAGATAATGATACAAAAAGTTCAGTTTCATCTGAAATGTCTCGTATTTTTCCCGCAGCTTTTGAAGAATGCAGCTGATTTTGTTTCCTCCTGTTTAGAAACCTGTTCATTATATAAAAGGTCAATCCTTGTGGTTTTTTTTTCACCTGAGAAATGAATAATAAATGAACGGAGGATCAACGCTCTTCATTACTTATGAATTCTTATTATTGATGAATAGAGAAATTGAACGTCTTTGTATTTGTGTTAAAACTACGCCGCATTGTTAACGCAGCGCCGGTTGTTATTGTAGAATAATATGGAAAAGCATTAAGAGCTGCAGCAGAATGAGCAGGCATGTAATTAGCTGACAACCAGAGGAACCACAATCTTTAAGAGTTTATCAAACTACTTGCACCTTCTAATTAAAGAAAGCACAACCCACCAGGATACAGTTTCATTTGATCTGATCTGGAGCAGAAAATCTCCCTATTAGCATCCTCCTCCCCATGAATATGACAGTAATTGCAGTCTCACTCTGTTCCTGTTGTCCTTCTCCAGTTGAACACATTTAGCAAATTTACCTCGTACTGTAGGTTATTATTGTGCCATACAGTCTGGGGAATCAAATAAATCACTTAGGTTATCTTATTAATTAAGTCAAAATAAATGTGCTAGAGCTAATTTATTCCCTCCAAATACCATGGGATCTCCCACTGCAACTAATGGCATAGTCTGACATTTCATAGTCTTAACAAATAACCTGAAGTAATTCATTTAGATTTTTCCAATTAGAGATCATTTGGTTGTGCTTGTAACATATACATATGAATTTGCATTCCGAGTTGCGCAGAAATGCCGACAACAGTTCCGTTGTGTTTTCTTTTGAAGTCCTGCTAGCGCCGTCTTAATTATAAACGGAGTCTCGCTTTACATTCAAATTGTTCTGCTGACAGTCGCGTCAAAAATACGAGGCAGGAGCAGCAGCTAATTTTCAAACGAGCTGAAGCCGTTATTGCATAGCTTCACGCCGCACATCTGCAAGAAGAAGGTCTTTCTTCGCTGATAAACACGTTCATAATTTAGCAAGTTTTTCCCCCCTCCCACAACAACAGCCCCAAGCAGGCGATGAGACTTGGAGCAACTGTATAACGCAGGCATATGACAGTGTTGAACCTCTGTGCCCCTGCCCTCACCCGCCCCTCCGGTCCTCAGTGGAATAACACTTGATCCATAGCTCTTGAGTCTCCGTCCACGCCTCCCTTTTATGGCCCGTGGGCATGTGAAGACCCCAAGCCAGCCGTGCTTATCTGACCCTAACCTTGGCGTATGGTGACCTTGACCCGCACCTCACCCCTTCCTCATCCTCAGGGCTACATCTGTTCCTTTCCCTAGGACACCCAAGTAGTTAGTGATATTGAAACATCACCTTGGGGCTCCATTTGTTTTCTCTGGAGAGGTCAGTGAAGGGTTGTCATTAGGACTGAACTTGATCCCCTGCTTCCCCATAAATTGGTCCATCCATGCAAGGAGCGAGCACACTGTAAATAATGAGCGCGTGAGGCTGAACATGAAACGGAATCGCAAAACTGACACTCTATACTTTTTCTTTTTATATTATATAGATCCACTTGCTGCCAGTGAAAGTGTGTCTACAAATCCTCAGTAGCACAAAAATGAATCTGCATTATCTTCTGTTTTAATGTTAATAATACCAACAAAAAAAAGGTAATTGTAACGGCTCCACATGTACCTGAAGTGAAGCATGCGTTGTGTCAGCCACAGTTGTTTTGGGGTGCTGTCATTTCAACTCTCTGGTTTCTTCCAGAATGATATCTTGATTGTGATGCCCTTTATTATTTTGCTTAGTGTTTCAGCAGTTCTGTGAATCGGCTGACCTTTTTGGGAATCTTCAGACGAAACAGGCGTTCTAGCCTCGTGGCTATACTGTGAAATACAAAGTTCATATTCGTATAAATGAACACACACCGGACAACGTCAGGCTTTAATGGATTAAAGCTTGAAAGGATTCCCATTGTTAGCTGGCGACGTATGGACAGTAAACATCGCACCGGGCAGGATTTCATCTTTGTTAGGAATTATTTTTAATAAATCATGAGAGGGATTGAAAATGGTTTATTCTTTCCTGTTGTACGGATCAAATTCAGGCCAGACACATCAAAGGAAAGATGTGTTTGGGAAATTAAGGGGAAGAACGAAGCCCTCGTAGTGGTGTCGTGTTCGCTAAGTACGTGAAAATGTATTTTCCACCTCTATCAGTCACATGGTATCATATCACACAGGAGTCAAGGGGGAGGCTAAAGGTTAGAACTCTGAAACATGGCATTGATCCTAACACCTGACAGCATCTCTCTCTGCTTCTTGTCTCCTTTTCTTTTTCTTTTTTGTAATTAGAACACGTTATTTGCTGCTTTTTGCGAGTTTCATTGTGATACCAAAAAAGCAGTGGAAAACAAAGACAGAAGAAATGTTACATTACTGTTACCTCGATGTGTTGTGTATCCTCGGTGTTATCAAAGACAGTGGTTTAGGACAAATTATTCTGTTTTCTTGTTCTCTCTATTACATCAGCCCAGACGTGAGCCTGAAACCAAAGGTGTTGTCGAGCCCGGTGTGCTCTGCATATCATAAATCAGACCCAACTGACATTTTTTTTTAAAGAGAATGAATATCCACCCACTCTCTGTGGAAGGGCCATGGTATTTGTATGGCCAATGTGACCTTTCTCCATACCCTCTCAGATTAGGTGTACGACATAGAAAATTGCGCTCTTGCTGCAGTCCATAAATCATACCAGGGCATTTTTTTCTTTAAAGAGGTATGTAAATACCAGTGTACTAGCTAGGTAAACAACACTAACCCTGATACAAATGGCTTGAAAATTGAAGAAAAGCACCTTATTTTTCAGCTGAAATTGCTTTTGAAACCCAGTTCTGGCACATGGGATGAAGGAGCCATGAAATGATTTGTGCTGGGGGAATAGAAATGGGTTGATGATAACCACACTCGACACAGTTCCTGTGTTGGGGAGTTCTAGCAATGATCAAAGATATCATTGTTGCACATTATTTCCCCCCATGCAGACCCCAAATGCATCTGTATCTGAAGTGACATCCACCCACATGCACTCAGAGTATATTTCGTTTTAGGGGACAAAGGCCCTCTACCACAGCACAGCGAGGGCTGAGCTTAACCAGTCAGTCCTGCGGCTGGCCTCGCAAGTCTTCAGAGAGCTGGTATTAAATATTGCCTAATATAGTGAATTTGATGTGATTCCTCTGCAGTATGTAAGCAGTAGAAACTTTAAAATGCAATTTAGTCTTGTTTCTAACAGGATGCAGTTTTGCTCAGCATCTGAAAATGAAAAGAAATCCTATGAGTCCTAATCCACGATATCAAATTCTTCCGAGACATCAAAGCAGTCCCATGAACATATAGTATACAACAGAAATATTGTGTTTTGGGGGTTTATCTACAACATTGCAGTGAGATATAAATGTAAACGAGAAACAATAAATCCCATCCAGTGTGGAGTTTATATACAAGAATGTTAGGTTTGCAGCAAATGTGGAGCCTCCTGTTCTGCAGTCTGTCACCTCAGAGTCCGTATCCACGAGGAGCTGGACTTCTTTTAGTATCAAATGTAGACAAAAGGGTATTCATCTGCTCAGTGTCTTCACTGAGCATATGTGCCTGTCTCCATCTTTGGCCACACTGTGAAAAGCCCAAAAAGGCAGTCAATGCAGAATACAGTATTAGTTGTCTCAGTATAATTACCATTTCTTTTAAACCCAAGTATCTTTTCTTGGCCCTTTTGGCAACTCATCAGCACCTGCAATCCTGCACAGTGAGTCTCAAGGAGAGCTGCAGGGCACAACCCGTGACAGCCTAAGTGACAGCCAATTCCCAACATCTGGTACAAGCCGGTGCTATCCTTAGTATCACCGCGATCGTGGTATCGCTGTGGTGGACGCTGCTTGGCAGCTTGTGGCATCAGACTGTTCAAGAATTACCCCCATCGTGTTCTAAGCAGAACGGGCGGAGAGCACACTGTTTCATTTCAGCACGGTGGACCATTGATGCCTGCAGTAGATCCCCTGTTATCTAATCAAACAGCACTGGTCAGTTATGATGCCAACTCCTAAATCCACAGCCGTCTGTAAAGCCGTGGGGGAAGATTAACCGCTACAGCGCCAATGTCCTACATTCAAAGACTTCCTCTTAAGATCTCTTTTCCTGGAAAGTACAGTTATCCATACAAGCAAACACAGGCAGAAACACGCAGACATACAGCCTAAAGTAAGAGTCCTTCATGCTGTAATGGGGCTATCACAAAGACCACACAGCTTGCATTTTGGAAGAAGACTTGATGCTTTCTAAACGCTCTTTGTCTGTGACCACTAGAATATCTCAAAGAGGCTTGAGCCTCTGCTGTTGTAGAGCATTGCAGGATGTGTTGTTTTGCCATGTAGGTGCTGCCTTGTGTCTAAGATACCCCGCATGTCGAAGTAAAGTAAGAACAAAGAACGATAGCTCAAGACATTATCCTTTCTGTCTTATGGTCTACAGGAGCCCTAATAAGACCATGCGTTCTACAGTTACCCCGCTGTGTGGCTGCACTTCATTATAACCCAAGAAGCAGAAGCTCTCACATAGCAAGCAAAGAGCTCTGGGCACTTTTTTAATATTTATATCACAGTCTGGTGTGGCAGTAATGATATTAGGGAGCTGACGGAATTCTCCACCCAGCTGGACATGTTAATTGAGAAGCCAGGATTTAAAGGCAAAGTTCACATTTGTGCAGATGGTGGGACAATGCAAGATGGCAGACCTAGGTCAGAGTCATTTCCAAGCTATACCTTAATGGCAGCGTTTTTTCTCTCTTTTTTTCCTCCCCTCAAATTTGACACATACTAGTCCCCGAGGTCCGTAGCAGTCTTTGGGGCTGGTCCCTGTACCTCGGTGCCCTTGACGGAAAACTATATTTTCTAGTTGATATAATCGCAAAATGTTCTGTCCCTCCTCCACTTTCAGGGTTAATGTGTCTGTGTGTGAGTAGCATGAACATGTCATTGTGTGAATTTGCTGGCCATGAAAAAAAAAAAAGAAAGAAATTATCGTCGCATAAATGGAAACAATCAAACAAGTTTTTTGTAACCTTTTTTCTTTTTATCATGTACAAATGATTTATCAAATTGATGTATCTATAGCTTACCTTGAGAAAAAAAATGTTGGCTTGAGCTGTTCATTTGTTATCAAGAGAATCAGTTGTAGGTTATGACATCTTATATGTCTGCTCTGGAGAACTGTACCTGAAAGTTATTGTACATCTATCACAAGAGCAGGAAGTAATTTCATTGGAGCCAACTGCCGTAGGGCCCAAGTTTATCTCCTACAAAAATACTTGTCCCCTCACTCAGGGGCCTGTCCTTATAAATTATATGCAGTATTGTGTGGAGGTAATGTGGCCATAAATCAATAGTATTTCCATGATTTCAAACACTAGTGCTAGATTTAAAATAGATTATCAAGGCTAATTAATTTCATGAAGTTATATTACCCAGTGTAAACAGTAAAATCATTACGCTGTGTGCAGGCATCAGCAGTGAAGTCTAACAGATGGGTTTATCTTTAGCGAGATTTACACTGTCGAACCACACATCTACATCAAATTAGAGTACTCAGAATGAGTTCTCCCCCCACACTCTGGCCAAACACCGGAAAGCAGGTGTCTGCTTAATAATTTGGTCAAAGATCAGTGAGTTAAAGGTTGAGGCCAGGGGCAGAGAGGACCAGGGTCATCCTGGTGGTAGGGAGGTGGTGAGACATGATCTCCTCAAGTCTGGAACAGCCAAACCCCAAGGTCATCCATTAGTGCTCTGGCCCATTGGTGCTGGAAGACCCACAATAAATTTACTGTGCACCCTTAACCCTTTTAATACTCACCATGACCCAGATGAGGAGATCAGCTCCCTCAGGGAGGGGCACATTACATTATTAGCACTGTGCATCCATCGACAGCTATTATATTCTAACAGTGTATTACGGGTGACTTCATACTGTAAATACTTCAACACAAATACTACACAATAATGTGCGTTACAACCACTCTTTTAACAATTTTTGTTTAGTTGTGACTTCAGTCTATTTTAATCAATTAAATTGCCTCACTAAGTCCCCCTCTGAGTTGTGTTAATAATAATGTGAGTGAGATTGCATCTTTAATTTAAATTACTGCAAGATTTTTTTTTTTAATATCTAGAATCCCTCCGCTGGCCATCTGTGATCATTTTCAAACATGCCGATGATAGTGTCAGTGTCTGGCCAAATTTTTTTAAAGAACATCTGAGTTATGACTGATCATTATCTGGCCTTTCAAACAATGAACAACTTATCTACCTATAATTCAATGCATTTTTTTTTTTAGATTCTTACAAGAAAAGGTGAGGCAGTAAGGAAGAATGAGAATGAAATGTCAACAGTGTCAACCACTCCCTTTAAATAGGACTCTCCTATGATCCCTTGCTACCATGCGCGGTCAAAACCTTTCCAGGTGTCAAGACTGGGCGTCAGAAAAAGAAATTAAAGTGACACAGTGTTGACAGGAAGAAAAGACATTCCAGTTTTCACCCCTCTCAGGACAATGAGGGAGCCATCACCTCGGCTCAGACACAGGCACTAATGAATCAAGCAACACCTTAACTTCTCCAGTGCAGGGGACTTTTGGCCGGGGGCACCCATATAGTGTCATTGATAATGGGATCCTGTATTGGACTGCTGTTGATTTGATGTCTACCGCAACCTCTCCCATGGCCTGCCATTTTGACACAGCTTAATTTTGCTCCTTGCCATAAAGACATCCTGTTAGAAGGTGTTGCACAAGTGTTAGGTCTTCATCTTTCCTGGTTATGTGTCCCCGCGCAGAGCCTTAAGACCTTGCAGTGTTTTATTAAGCAAGGACAGCTCAGTTAAATTTATTTTACCTACAAGGAATTTGTGCAATAATGCAGGTGTGTGAGGCAGCAACGTGTTGAGATGGGGTGAAGTTTTTTTGAGCACCCCAAAGATGCAGTAAGATGGAAAACTATCCACAATTTTTTGGCTCAATATTAACTTGCTGAGGGAAACAAAAGACATTTTTTTGAGACAGTTTTTTTTTGTCGGCTCCTTGTTTGAAATGAATTTATTGTAAATCAGAATGCCCTGAATGGGGATATTAATAGTATGGGAAGCTTTTGAGCTCTGCCTAGTGTGCCAACCTGACTACCATGGGCGTAGTTATACTTTTACAGTACTAGTGCTGTAATTATTTGGTTAATGGGATGTTGCGAAAATGTCAAACTTCTCCCCAAATGTGTGAAAAAATGTGATAGATACTAGTAATTATTTTTTTTGTGGAATATGTAGTGAATAATTCAGATTATAGTGTTGCAGGAAATTACATTTGTAAGTGTTAAAATTGGTATTAATTGGAAAATGTCAGTCCAAATAAATAGCAATTAAACGTTTGTTTTTGCAGGTAGATGAAAACTATCCTAGTATTGTTCTTGATATATATTTGAGTCTATTTTTATTTTTATTTTTTTTGTCCATGCACTTTCTTCTACATGAAGTGAACAGCTGAATATACGTTGCCTGAACAGCGCTATAGTACGAGGGAGTTGTTATTGAATTTAAAAAAATAGAAGAAAGTCTTGATGACTTTCTCACTCTTTGCAGATTCTCGGTGCATCCTCCTCCCCCCGCTTTACATGTCTCCACTTTCCTGTCTTAAGCTGTCTTGCGTTCGCCCCCTCCGACAGACACACACTATACACCCCCAACATCCCCCCGCGTGCAGGGCTGGTGGCTCCTTTGTGTGACCTGTGCTCACACTGTTCCATCTCCACATCACGCAGCCAGCCTTTCACAGCAGCAATTCAGCAGCAACAATCACACACTCATGCCTCCAAAAAAAGACCTCTTGCTCCCTTTGCCAACCAATTAAGAGCCATCTGGGCTCAGATGCACTAAGAAAGCTATTACAATATCATAACTGTTTTCATATTTCATGATATGTTTTTAATGTGGAGACTCGACAATGTTTAAAAACAAAGCCTTTTTTTTTCTTTCTTTCTTTCTTTTTTTTTTTTTAAAGAGCTTTGTTTTCCACAGTATGTCTTTACTTCCTTGAAAATGAGTAATTGTTAAACACAGAAAGTGTGCATATCAATATTTTGTTTTGTTTAATTTGCACAGCGCCAGCGGAGGGCACAGCGCAGTTTAAAAACATGACAAAGCCAGCCATTGCTTTTGAAACTGCCACGCAAGTGTGTGATTCCCGATGAACTTGAGGTCATAGATTCCCAGTGGCTGTGTAGGGCAGGGAATGGAGAGCAGCAGGGTTCAAGCCTTGGGTCAGTGAAGCTTCAGAAGTGGCCAGCCAGCTTTGTCCCAGGAGAGATGATGGTGACGGATTCACTGGTGTTTTCTCAAGGTCCACTGAACCCCACAGCAAAGACTCTAACTTAGAGCCTGCAGAAAGAGGGAGCACTCCTCTCATCTCCAGTTCACAGAACTCCAAAAGAGGGGCAGTCTGGATGGGCTCCAGGACGCCTCGAGATACACAAAATCCAGCCACAACCTCACGGTGGCACTGCCAAACCTCATTTCATTCTTTTCCTCCGCATATAATCTGGAGTACACATTAGGCCTCTGACATGCACTGTAATGGTTCATTTCCCCATTGTAGGGAAGTGTTGAACCACTGTGTTGTCAAGTAGGCTTTATAAGGCGAAAAGATATGAATAGAAGCTCCACCCCGTCTTTTTTTCCTTTTCAATCTAACTATGTTAAAAGGCTTACTTACCCCTAATCAAAATGGCAGGCCCACAGGCATGGCATGTCCCAGCTGTGGCCCTGGCGCGGCATTTCTCTTCTCCATGTACATTGTTCTGGGCAGCACATCCAAGAGCTCTTGCTGTGCTATGTACTTAACTGAGGTCAGAGTTGTCATTATCTGGGTCTTGTTGGCACTAAGGCCTACACTGATGATAGGACTCCGTTTCAAACCTGCAGCTTTTAGCACTCCCTAAGAGTTAACCTCTGTGAAGACCAGGCAATCGACCACCTGCAAATCTAGCCCAGGGCTGGAACTGGGCTTAAAGGAGTATGCTTTATGACATTTTGCCACATGTGGGCTGTTTGTCCCGACCTGGACCCCTGACTTTTTTCTTTTTTTTTTCCCCTCTCTGGTGTAGGGGGATTAATAAAGTTTATATGTACAGACAGGAGACTTATGTTTAGCTGTTAATTAGGAGACTGACACTTAAAAAACAGAATCCTTTTGATTCAGATTCAGTAGCGACAACATATTGCAAGTATATTTTTCCTGTGTTATTTTCTATCATATCGCAATGTGAGCGCTTGCACACCGTTCATACATATTGGAAAATTGATCCTGACAAGCATTTTGCCATGGATTTAAGAAAAAAAGAAAAAACACAACAGGAGATGAGTGTTTGTGGAGGTTTAGGTTTTATTTCTTGAGCTAAGCCCTGTCGTCTCCATTCTAGCAACACTTCCTCATTCATGTCAGCCCCATGGTGTTACTCAGTTAGGAATTATTTTTCAGAATATACTAAATTTTTGAAAAGATATATCTCTCCCCCGTGCCTCCCCTGTTCTCTCATTCTTTTGCTCTCCCCTGTCTGTTTCTCTCTGTGTCTTACAAACACACACACACACACACACACACTGCAACATGCATACAACCAGACATGCACAACCCCTCTTAAAACCGGTTCTCCCCCCATAGCAATTTTGTCAGAAGTTGACAATGTCTTGATTTAGTTGTCTGGCTGTTCCGGCCAGTTTTCCCTGCTGCGCTAATGTGAACAGGACATCCCGCTGGGCACCAAAGAATACCACTTCACGGCAGCCGCATAGCTGGCAGCTTTTATTTATGGCGCTACCGAAATGAATGGGTATTAGTGTCCAAACATTTCACCATGCTCCTGCAGCCACACACAAAAGCCACTGATTTCCAGCAAATCTGCACTTATTTTATTCAAGAAGACTAAAGCTAGGGAGAGGGGAGAGAGACAGACAGACAGAAAAGAGAGGGAGAGAGAAAACATTTATAATGACTTAAAAGACCTCAAAAGAAGAATGGGAATTGCGTTTGAAAAGGATTTACGAGAAAGAAATCGAAAAAGAAAAAAATGGCCCCTCTATTTCACTGCATTTTTGTCAGAGTTGAAAATGGAAAATATCTATATCCCTAAAATGACTCAACTTTAAGTGCTTATATTCACACACACACACACACACACACACACACAAAGGCACTTCCTCCACAATCACCCAGTTTTTAGTTGCTGTGTTTTGCCCGGTATTACAAAGCATTGTATTTTATAGGACCATACTAAGAATGGAAAAGTTATTTTATCACTGCTAAAATTGCCAATTGAAAGTGTCTTCACAAATCACTCCTGCTACCATTTTGCAATCCGGGCTGCCTACTGTCTTGTTAACCTATGAATTTTAAGTGGAGGGTTCCCATTAGATAGCAGTAGCGCCGCTGACTCCTCTTGGCTTTTCTGTAGGGAGCAGGCTGAGGCAGAGTGCTCTCCTGGCCCGGCGCTGCACTTTGCCTGGTCTCTGTGTCCAGGACCTCATCAGCACAGAGTCTGCCTGTCCTTGTGTCCCTGCCACTCACCTCCCTGCTCTTCATCTGTCATTCCTGCCCTTCTGCAAACACACTCCAGTGACATTTTGAAAAACTCTGGCATTCACCCTCAATATGGATTCTTGTTGATTATAGCTTTCTGTCTGTGAAGATTGCACGTATTATTGACTTTGCAATCCCATGACTATTTGTACAGCTTTTTCCTCCCCTCTGCATCTCAGTGAAGTCCAGCAATAATATTCCCCTGGTTTCTCATAACCTCTTTTCATTATCCTTTCTTTTTTTTCATTTTTTTTTTTTTCAGTTTTTCCATATATTTCACTAATCCCCCCTGGCCGCGACCCTTTCTTTATGCCACCAGAGATCAGAGTTTCTGCAAAGCTTCGGTCACTGATGTCATTAAGATTGGGATCTGATACACTAGATGTCCATTGGTTAAATGCCCCTGGCCTGAACTTCCTATTGTCCCTTAATTCCAAGCGGCAGCTCTATTTCACTTGCCGCATAATAGCCCATAGGTTAAAGTTCTGCTGCTTTTGCTTTGAATTTACATCTTTCACAGGCTCTAGTCTCCTGTTCTGAGCTGGCATTTTCTTTTCTTTTTCTTTTTTTTTTTTTGCTCCTTTCATTTTAGCGAGCCTCATTGCCTGCAGGCAGCGCGGCTGTTTGTGCTGTAGCTTTCCTGACAATCTCCCACATTCAGGCATCTTTTGGAGGGTCAGAGGAGAGCAACTTGACTTAACAGGTCAACGTAAGTGGGCTCCACCCTTCTCCAGAGGGGAAGCCACGGAGCCCTCCATTAGGAGCTGACCTCCACGTTGCACTGGTCTGGCCCCAGCCAGGGTATCACATGGCTCTGCCTGAGACAGGCTGCTCATTAAAGCCTGCTGCCCATAGCAGGATTAGGCCTTTTCATGGTTTATCCTCTTCTCTGACAACTGACAATGGGCGAGGCTAGCCGCTTCAAATGGAGTGTGCATATGAATCATGGAATTATAATTGCTCTTTCATGATGAGAATATTGGAAAATCTATCCACATGCACAATGCAAAGAATTAATTGGGGTCTGTTTTCAAGGGCACATAGCTACACTATATGAGCCTAAGAAAATGGTAAGGGTAGTAATGAGGCACTTTCAATACGGCTTGGCATCTTTTTCATTGCACCTGTACACAGACTGCTGTTTGCACAAACATACCTTCTGCCTCTAACCTTTACCCACCTTGATTCTTTTACTCAAACTTTCACTGCACTTAATACACAATGGAGTGCCCTGTTTACTTGTGTTGTGATGTTTTCAAAGAGCCACCCCATTAACAGTGGTGGCCCGTTCCTCACGACCCAGCGGTAGCTTCCTAACAGTGTACGGGTTACGGAGGGCTGCGGCTTGGACACCGAGTAGGAAACGAAGATGACACTGCCTCTTGAGCTGTGTGGGAGGGAGAAGGCTGGTGATAGCGAGGCAACACAGCCGCTATCTGCAGCTCCAAGCCCCAGTTACGCTTCCTATTTACACCACAACTCTGTCTGTTTTCATTATTCATATTTCATGTGGTGTCATGGCATGAAAGAGAGTTATTTCCTTCATGGTGGAGGGCAGGTTATGGCTGGCTCTCAGGTTGCACGGCTCATAACAAGTTAGGGCGGGGGTGGCTTTTCTGGATTCATGCATCAAAACAGTCTGCACAAATAGAAAAGAAATATTTCCCCTGAGACATAATACCCGCTCCCCTGCAGTTATCCAGAACATGTAGCTTTACATAAATCTGATTAGGGGAAAATCTCAATCTAAAAATCTAAACCCGTCACTTTGAAATCATTGCCTAGAGTTGTGTAATGAACATAAAAAAAAATAATCATTTCCTAATTAAAAGTGTGAACGACACCATGGTCATTTACATATGTAGTGACGCTTTTTCACACTCATCTGTAATAAACACAATGTGATAAGGACCAGGTATATTTAAAAGGTGTTAATGAACTGCTGCTTTAATACCCTCTTCTCTATTTGAAATTATAACCCTATCAATAACCACCTGTCATCTATTTTAAAAAACAGTGCATGTTTAAATTTGTTCAGTGTCATTTTTGAGTTGAAAACAAAGCTGGAAAAACCGAGGAAAGTCGAGGAAAAGTTTTATTTTCCGGAAACATAAACACGGTATCATTTTAAACTTCTGCAACTCTTATAGAGCTCTCATAAAATTGATAATAAAATGTCGTTCAAATATTCAATTGTACAGTATGCATTTGAATGATTAAAAAGTATTTTTCATGTGCAGCTAAAACTAAGTATTATTTATTGTTTTTTTTTGGTCACCGGAAATAAATTTTCTCTTGTAGGCAACATGGAAATTGTTTGAGGGAGCTGTCCAAAACAAAAAAGAGGCCAGAGAAAAGAAGAGCTGAAACTCTGTTAGCAACACAATTAAACTCTGGTAATGAGGTCAGACATCAGATCTAGTGCAAGTGATATCATTACACAGGCTGAACGGATGGGCTGCTCCAGCTGCCATGCTCTTGCTGTGGGATTAGACTCACTGTCCTGAGGGCAGCACTTTCACCAGACTGACCCCTGCCTGCCACTGGGGCACCAGCCACCCCTCGGGTTCCTGGGGGTTTCAGCCCCCCAGTCCTGGTGCCAGTCGCACCAACAGGACTGGGGAGAAGTGAACTGTGTCGCCACGTGGGATGACAGGACTTGCCACTCTATTAGGAAGCACAGAGACAGGCAGGCACCAGCGCACAATCCGCCCTATGTTGCCAGCGACGAATTACTGGGCTCCTCTATTTCTGTCAGCTCATTTGTAAAAACCAACTAACAATGACAAGGTGATAAAAGGACATTGTATCAGTGATTAGAGTGCTGCGTTTGAACCTGTTGATGGTTAAGATACGGCTCGCAAATAAAGCACAGCTTCATGCTTTCTTTCTGGAGAAGGACTCCATTCTCTTGAGTTAAAATCATGGTTCATACTTGCAAACAAGATTGAAATAATGAAACATACAGATTGGTAGCAGTCTAATTTTCTTTCCCCATTGTCTAAAGCCTCGTTTGCAAAGTCCCTAGCAGGAGTCGGCTTAATTTGTCTTTTCTTATTTGGTCTGCTTGTGTGTTTTGTGCTGTTCTCTTTTTGTCTCCCATGATTACTTTGAGGATATCGTTATGACATTCAGCAGCAACAATAATTCTTCTGTTCTAATTCATATCAATTAGTAGGGAATGGTAATTCAAACTGACGGCAAAGTGTATCTTGAAAGGCTTGCGAGGATGTTGTGGCGGCAGCATCACTGTGCAGCCAAAAGCCACCCTCCTTTCCCCTTTCTTCCGCTTTCTGTCTTTCAGTCCACAACAAGGGGCTCCAAGCAAAGAGGACAATACGAGTCGGAGCCAGTACTTTGATAATTAGTTATTGATTGAGAACAATGGCATGGCATACACTGTCGTATTAGCTAGACGCCAGTAGGTCGCGACACCAAGAGCAGCCATCAAGAAACGAGGGCCAAAACATGCCTGACTTCCCTAATAAGATATTCCCTCATGTTTTTCTCTTTCATTTCCCTCCTCTTTTTCCTTCCTCAGGCATGTTAGTGTTCGGGCTACGCGGGGTCAAAAGTATTAATGCTTGTGCACAAACGAGCGCCTGATGAAGGGGAATTTAATTAGAGAATACCCACTCAAGCTTTTCATACCACATTGCTCTGTGTTTCTTTACTATTTCTTTGTTTTGCCGGACATATAATTGAAAGTGCCAGAAAAAAAAAAAAAACAGAAAAGAAAAATGTTTTTAAAATATTGTGAATGTTCTGGCACTAGTGTTGTTTTTGTAATCTATATAAAAAATACCGGTTGCCAAATGAAACGTGCCCACAAATGCTGTGAAGCAGTGTTACATATCAAAGACCACCTATTCATGAGGCATATGTCTGCATGAATTATATTTCATGGCAATTGTCTATAGGTCTGATCTTTGCTAGGGTGTAAAAAAAAAAAAACAGTATCCGGAATTATTTTCCCGCACGCGATTGACCTGAGCTGTACGTGTCACATTGTGTCTGTCGATGTGGTAGCATGGAGTGAAAACAGATCACCACGCGTATTATTGGCTGTGTGCTTACAGCAGGTGATGCATGTCAGAGACGGTGTCTTTTGGAGGAAGTTTGGCTTTTAACCAAAGTGTGTTTACAGGTAAAAAAAAGAAAAACGAATATCCTCAAATAATTGGTGGGTCTCCTTGCTAAACAGCGACGTGTCAGGTTTGGCGTCGGGAGTGAAAGAAGCTCACTAACTCGCTTCACCTGATCTGTGGCCTGTAAAGATGCACCTGGCATTAAACAGACAGGGCAGGAGCGTCAGCTGAACAATGGAGGACTGTCAGGACCGACAGCGGGGCACGACTCTACCATCACTGCTCTGACAGGGAGGGCCTCAGAGGGTAAACTGCTTTGCTGGAACTAATTAAACAGATGAAGTTATGACATGAATATGCAGATGTTGTTTACATTTTACCATATGGTATTATTTCAGGTAATAACGCACAGGAGAGCCTTCCCACTCATTAATGTGAAGGGATGGAGTGAAAACACTGTCTATCAAGAGACACTCGGAGCGTGTTCGAGAAATATGATCAGACTGACACTCGGGTGTTGAAATCTATTTCAAGCCACTCAATTAACATACATGTTGATAGCTATTACGGCTTGATTTAAATTGTTAGCATCCTCGATGTGAGACAGGCTGGTCTTTATTGAAAGTAGAATGTGTTGGTTTTATTCGAATGTACCTAAATGTGTCACTTTTCTTCTAATTTAAAGTGCAAAATTAATTGTCACAACATTGGCAGTGTCTTGTTACTCAATACAATAATATCTTGCTATCACTAATTCACAGCATCCTATTGCCACTTACATTCAGCCTTGCAGCAAATAAATCACATTTCAGACCTTTTCCCTTCTCCGAGATGTACACTTTCCGTCAACCCAGTTTAATTCTCAATGCACAACCCTGCATATACCTCAACTTCTACTTTTTTTTTTTTTCTTTTTTTTTGAAAAGTGTTAAAAGTAGTAGAACTGTGCGAGTTTTTTCCTCAGTTTTGTGTGCAGCCTTACCATTCCCCTGGAGCGGGTGCTGAGAGGTTAAGAGGAAAAGGGCCGATGGAGTCGCGTTTAGTAAGAAGTGTGGGATCACGGGGCCAGCTGGTGGGGTGATGGGGAGCGTAATTGTGCCCGCTGTGTGGATAGGGTGGGGGGTGAAAGGATGGGGTGAGAAACCCTGGAAAAAAGCGAGGGGAGGGGACACCTCAATTACCTGTGCTCCCTCTGACCCCTCTCTCCCTCTGTCTCTCCACGGACAGACCCACTGTCTGAGAGGCGGGGCGCATTTCCACAGGCAGATGCACATCCCCCTCCTTTGTTCCAGATAGCATTTGCTCCGTTTTCTGAGATGCAGAAACTTAATTGCAACAATCTTTCCTCTAATGCATTTCTCCTTTATTTGTCACTGTCAAAAAAATTCCCTTTTTTTTTATATTTAAAAAAAAAGAAAAAAAAAGAGAAAAAATCAAAGCGTTTTTCTGTTGTGTGTTTACGTTTGATCATGGAACCTGGCCAGGCGATATTAGATTAAAGATGTACAACAAAATAAAAAACAAATTTACCTGAACTGAGCAGTTCTCTCAAACATATTCAGCAGGTTACATGCAGCTGTCATAGTTTATTTTGGAGCTCCTGCTTTGGCTAATACAGTAAGTGACAGAGACTGGTGTAAAATCAATACTTCACAGGAGTGTGATGTCTTAATAAACTCTCTGTGTTGTTCAGACAGGGAAGCTAGACATGTACGAGAAGGACTACAGCGCAGGCCATTGTGCAGCTGTCAAGTCTAGCCCTCAAAAGCAGATGAAGCTGTCAGATTATTAATATATTTATACTGACAGGCCCCAAGTCCACCCCTAAAACCCTCCCCTCTTTCAGTGTCTCTCAAAAAAATATGCTCGGCTTCAAAGACGCAGGCCACAGGGTTGGATGCAAGGTCAAAGGCCAAATACATTTTGAAAGCAAATTCTCTTCCTTTTGCAACCTGTTTTTATTGCTGTCGCTCCCCTTCTCTGTAGCGACCATTCAGCTGAAACTTAGGCTGAATTGGCAGCAGCTTTCAAAGCGCTTGGCAGCCTGGTGATCCTCAGGAGCTCTCAGCTGACATCTCTCTGGGCCGGTCTATGCTCAGGGGTCAGCGCGAGCCCTGACTCCCAGGACCCACTCACTCAGGCGCTACCATGAGTCAGTCCCGCAGACTGAAATTAAAATGTGAAAAGCTGTGCGACTGAAGGCATTCCTCACCCCCCATGGCATTTTCCTTTCTCTGTGACAGCTCCTCTGAGACTGCTTTTTCTTTCATGTTTCTTTTTTCCCTTTAGATTATTTAACAACATGTGAACAGAGCTGTCACGGAGAGACATGCTTGATCGACAGAGCAAGGGAGTGTCTTAGTCAACATGGGGTTAAATTCGATTTTCTGCATGTTCAGTATGCCAGTCTCAAGCCAGTTATTGCCTGGGCTTGATGTTTTTTGATGGATCAATTATCCATTATAACATGTTGCGATGCCAAACATAACGGCAACTATGACACCTGTCACAATCTTCTATTAGGGTAAGGAAATTGAAATAATTTAATGACAGCTAATTTAGTCTTTGTTTTGAATCTCATTATGGCTGCAGTAATTGTGTTCTATAAAAAAAACAAAAAAAAACCCTGAAATATTACTGCGCACTCAAAGTAAAGTACCCAGACTAGAGCTATTAATTTGATATCTCTCAATGAAAACACAAGTGAATAAATTGTGCTTTATCAGATTCAGACAAACACAAGTTTGAAAAGCCTAGGAGATCTTGGAGATGCTTTTTTTTCGCCTACTTTAAAGTCTAGTTGAGATTAAATTAAAGTCAGAGATAACACTGTGGAAAACAAGGTAAGAAAAACATAATGAAGTATCAATATTAAACACAATAACATGAGTTTTATCAGGGAATATATATATATAATCATTTAGGCATCAAGAAAAAAATGTACAATGTTTTTTTTTATTATCCTTTTACATTGAATGTTGGTAATATAAAATCTGTGTGCCAAAAAAAATCCCAAATGAGAACCTTCATTGCGTCATATTTTAGCATCTAATAAGTCAGAGATATTACTTCACTTTGGGACAAAAGCACCAGACAGCTGAATAGAAGTGGCATGGGCTTTTTTTCAATAGCATGTATGTGAGAAAGCTGTGTGGGAGCGTCTTATCGGTACATGTGTGCATATACTTGAATTTGCAAGTAAAGAGCCTTATTGGGATTACCCACGGTACATTCTATTTGGTATCATAAAGAGAAAGAGGGAGTAGATGTGTGTCTCTTTTTTTCCAGGGATTCGGTAAGCTCTCTGTCAATGGTTTGGAGTTGAATTGCCTTGGATAGCTCCCCTCATTCCATGGAATGATCTCAGACCTAATTTACTGGGCAGCTCAGGATCCAAAGCATACAAGGCTCTCCTCTGCATAGAATGTGTGAAATAGATAGAGCAGCCATCCCTCAGATGTGCTGAAGTAATCTTCAGCCAGAGCTAGTCCAGCAGGCCTCACCCCTAAAGGGATTGATGCAGTGTCAGAACCTTTGGCTCAGGGGTCATCCTCTCTTCTTGCCTCCCCAATCTGACAAAAGCTGAATTTCTTTCCCTCACTATTCGTTTCTCTTTTTTCTTCTATTGAATTCATCAGCAAGGGAGGCATGAGATGTGAGATGTGAATGAAACATTTTCATTAGAAGGGAGGAGAATCCTCGGTCAGACACAAGGCCGGAGCTGATCTGAGCCAATGACATCCCCACCAATTCTTTTTTTTTTTTTTTTTTTTTTTTGTCCTTCTTACTTTCCCAGCTGTCACTCTCTGCGGTATGCGGCGAGCTGATTGAAATCAGCACTGTGTCAGGGCCGTCATATCTCCGAAAGACATAAAACATGCAGAAACATCAATAAGCAACAGGCCGCTGACAGCTCTCAGGCACCGATGCCGACGAGGAGAGATGAGGGGAAGGTTAGGACTCTGGGGGGATGCTGTGCAGTTGAAGTGTCTTCTTCAGGCTTCACTGAGACCCAGGAAAGACAAGATAAAGTCTATCAGGTTATCGCCTAGTTCAAGTTGCTTCTCGGACAGCGAGGCCACTGGGACGCTGGATGTCAGAAGATCTGTGCACGAGTGTGTGTGTCTGAGACTGTGTGTGTGTGTGTGTGTACAGTAAGCATGTGTTTCTGGAGTGTTGTGGGTCTGTGGATGTGCCGGTGCAGGTGTACAGTGTTGGAGGAACACCGCACTTGTTACGAACTGTAAACCTGGCTTGACATTGAATTGTGTCATTCACCGAGTGCAATTTATTGTGATGTATTCAAGCTGTCAAGTGAATATTTTGAATTGTTTTTTTTTGCTTATTATATTTGCAAAATACGTGAAAAATATTTTCCTCAGACTGCTGCAAATACGGGAAAAAAAAAAGATTGTTAGCACACTAGTTAGAGCCACTAGTGATGGCCGAGAGCTACTTTGGGATTTTCAGTGTGCATTTAATTCACTAATGGGAGGTAAAGGTGATAGTCTGTTAGATCACAGCCTGACACTACCTCTTACCACTTCTAATTAGGCAAGTTTTTAGCCCAGCAAAACTGCTGAATCTCATTTCTCACACCTGATATCGGTCATCGCGCTGCCCTAACCTACCTGGTTAGAATTTATGATACGGGACAAATAATCACCTGAACAGGATCCTGACTTTGAAGAAGTAAATTCGCCAGTAATTAGTATGACACGGAAGTCGACGAAGGGAGCAGAGTTTTGGATGAAGCTGAAGTTTTCTCCAAAAGTTGAAGCTTATTATTTTTTTGCGTTGATGGGTTAATGTTGTGGACAGGCGCCCATCTGCATATCAAATGTGACTCCCATTATTTTATGTTTCTCTCTGCTAACAGCGCCTCCCAGCACTCCTCCATGTTCTCCTCCATCTGCCTCCTGTCCATTGATCAGCCTTCCAGGGCATCAGTCTGTTTAACATCTGCTACAAGTTCCAGCAGCTCAGGTAACTATCTAGCTGCTCTCCACCGCCTATTGATCTTCACGTCCACCTGCAGGAACATCTGTTTCGGCTTGTCGTTTGTCAACGCAACCAGCTACTTTGTTTCACTTCACGTCTTGTCCACTTTCACTCACTCTCACGCGGCACTATTACTGCTAACTGCTTGTTAAATACTTGTTTGCATTATTAAAATAATAAACAGTAAATTAGCCACTCATTATGTCTTGGCAAATAAGGAGTGACTGTGTTTAAATCCAAATTAGGTTGTAATTTAGCGAGACTCAGGCTGTACATTTGGGGACGATGACTGCTCTCCTACACCTATAGAGTCTTGTTATTACACTTAAAGCATTTACTGCATTGATAAATGTACTCTTGACTAAATATTCTGTTAATTTCTGTTAGAAATTATAATATTGGGAGTATTTTTTTTTGCAGAAGATAAAATTTCCATCACAAATCTTTTACTTTAATTAAATAGCAACTGTTTTCACTCTAATCGAGCCAATTTCCTGATGTGTTGGAAATTATATTTTCAACATTTGCAGTTGTTCTCTAGATTGCATGGCCAAAATGGAACAGGAACACATGTTTTTGTTGTGTTCTAACACCACACTGGACAGAAGGCGTGAGACAAAGTCAAGGGCCGAGAAGAGCTCCTTCACAGACTTCCAGTGCTCGGAGGAACCGCTGTTGCACAGTTTAATTTGCTCTTTTGTAATGATGGGGCGTAGGTTAGTTAATTTCAATTTTTGATTTCGAAAGCTATCAAATACAGCTCAGATGAGAAATCAATTTTCCCAGCTGCCTCGGCTTTGTGGTGAAAACACCCCCGCCATTGGTGAGCAGACGGTCACATGACTGAGTCAGGGATTAGATCAGTAGGCCCGTGTTGCCACCACCTCAATTACGGGCTGCCTCTTGTCATTTACCTCCATAACATCTCATTCTCAGACGCAACTCATATTTCATTCACAAAAGCCTCCGAGTGAGTAATTGTAATTTTGTTTGTTACCCCCCAAAAAAAGCACACAGACAAAATTTTAGCAACATGTTTTACTTTGCCTGCAGTGATCCTGTCATTTGGAATAAACAGGAAATAAAACAGTCACATGTAATTAAAACTGTGAGAAAAAAAATACATGTGTACTCTTAAAAAGTTTATAAATTCAAAATTGTGCCTCTTCACCAAACAGTAGCATGTGGATATTTTTTTTCAAACAGAATTACATATTGTGAGGAGTGAAAAATGATGATTTTAATTGTGAAGGTAGCGTCCTGTGTGATTTTGTAGACAATGACAATCATCAGCTCCATTATTAGGACTGTCATGTGATCGGCCGTGTGAAAAGGTGACTCTGGGCGGTTCCACTGACAATAAGCTCTCACCTAAATAAAGCCTGCTCGGTTTTGATCGAGTGCAGCCTGTGTGAAAGTCCGTTTGATCTACAGTAACCAAAATTGTCACAAATCAATAGCATATAGACTATTGCCTACTTAGAACAGATGTTAAGTGAAGGCATGTTTGTTCAAGCCACCGACTTCACAGCACAAAAAGACGCGCGTGCCGCTGAATGACTACTATAAAAATAATTGTCGGAAATTCCTTTTAGCCGCACGTGACTAATTACTGACACTACAAAAAAAAAAAAAGAAACACGCTCAAAGCATTTCGGACGATGTCTGCGAGCATATTTTACATTTTTATGAAGTGTTGGTTTGGAAATTGAATCCATTCCAACATTTCTCTTTCCTCAAATGAGCCCTCTTTTCCTTTGCAAAACACAAATTGACAATTTGTTCAGTAATCAAAGAATCTCCCTTTCATATGGATCGTTTTTTTTTTTTTTTTTGAGAGCACAAAGTAGAGAGGAGGCAATTTCTGGACATATCATGAGATTATATCCGTTTGACAGTTGCGTTACTCTATGTGGTTTCCATGACAACTGTTTGGGTGAGGCCCCCCAATAGAACCAACCTCAGCTGTCATCTCTTCACCTAAAAGCTTTGTAATTGCTCTCATTTGCATACTACAATTAAGTGTGTTAGCTCACAGCAAGAACAATCAACCTCCACTAAGGACTGGGGATAGTATAATTATTATATCAGTGGATTTGTATAAAACATTACTGACGAGCTTTTGTTTGACGTCGGCATTGTGCTGCGGTGCTAGTTTTACCACTTATTTTCATAAATATACATATTGCACAGACAGCGATGGGTAATGCATAGCTGCGGGTTCACGTTAATTTGATTTTTTTTTAAAAGCCCTGTGATGGTGTAGAAGTATTGTTTCAGAAATTGCGATGCGGCTTTACTGCCTGTTGGTCAACACAGTGAAAGATATTTTTATCTGTTTTTGATAGAGGGCTTTTTGACTCTGTGCTACACTTGACTAGCTAGAAACAGAATGATTTGCAGTAGTGGGAGACAGTTTGAACCGCTGATTGAATGGAAAGGTTATGTGCAGTGGGCTCTAAGCATTGTTTCTCTTTCCCTCAGATGCGCAGAGGCTGTAATGAAGAGCTCTTGAACTCCCAGTCAGTGAAGCTGTGACAGGAGTTCAGGAGGATGCCTCTTTGCCGTTGCTGGACATACCACACACACACACACCTGTACACACTCGGGCACACACACACACACTCAGAGACAGCAACAAACAGCTGATACAGAAATCAAAATGAGCCTGTCACTCATTCGCTGTTTCTCAAATCACTAGCTTTTCATTTAAAGTGTACAATATCCAATCTTTCTGTTGATATTAGAAGCATATCACAAATCTGCCCTGCATTTCTCTATTATTATTATTTTTCTGTTTTCATCTTAATATTATTTTTTTTCTTTGTAGAGGGAAAACGGAAGTTTGTAAACTCCAAAAAAAAAATAAAAAATCCCCCATACTTCCAGCCTTCTCTCTTTTTTTCTTTTTTTTTATTATCAGCCCTGTGATACTGCTGCACATCTTTGGGCAGGTACATTTATTTGGAGTTTTTTGCCTTCGGGCCCTGAATTGAAATGGAAGACCAAATGGCAAGTGCACCATTCCTAGCTCTCTGCAGCCTCCCAACACAAACTGGTCAAGCAGAAATGAGACCTGCATCAATTTTAATTTGTATTTATCCTGCTGATGACCCGCTCCTTTCAGCCTGCCATCGGAGGCACAAATTACACCCATCATAACTCTGATTCCAACGGCCCACGGTGTGCTATCAGAAAATTAACATGGTTATATACCACCGGCGGGTTCAAGGTGTCACAACACAATTATACAATCATGCAACCTGACGAGCTCTGACTGGTCGCTGGTGTATGACAACTAAGCTGGAGGGCTACACTGTCTGTCACATCCAGGCGGGTAAGATAAGTTCACTGGAGAGTCGACTGTGCCTCAGTGTCTGCTTTTCTCTATCTAAATCAGTTAAATATCACAGGGCTGCTGCAGTCTGAGGGTGATTTTTTTTTAGGGAGGGGGGAGTAGAAAGACTCACATCTGACCTTATCTTTGACTTGTCAGGGGTTTTTTCTTTTTTTTATTTGCAAATTGAGCCTGCTGAATTTGTTAAAAAAAAAAAAAAAAAACATAAATCAGAGTGATTTGGCTGCCTTGTGTATCATTAGCAGAATTAAGTCATCAATGAGGGAAATTTAATGTAAAACCTTGTAGCGCTGCAGTGCTACGCAACAGCTCACTCTGACTTTCAATCAACCCTAATCCTTGTATCTCATAAAACTTAGAGTAAAAAAAAAAAAAATGGAGGGAAGCTCCCCTGCCTGGATCCCCAGTGTGCTCTCAGTGTCAAGCCATTAGGCTGTGTGAAATGAGGTGCCACTCATGAGTTATAATGCTGCACATCTATAGATGCAATGGTAAAATATAGCCCTTCAATGCTCAGTTCTCTGTTGGACTTGGGGAAATAATTCTGCTCTGATAGTGGTCTATCCGGCAATATCCCAATTCAAAGTCACAAAGATATGAAGAGGGATGTTGGATAAATTCAAAATAATCCACTTCAGGATAGCTGTGAGATTAATGGAAATATTCACGTGTGTTTGTGTGTGTGTGTGTGTATGAGTGATGAATAAAATATACCCCCCGAAAACCAGCGCAGCAACAAAAACTTTTACCCACTGTAGGATGATGTTATTAGTAAGATTACCAACCCTGGCGATGAAAAGAAATGACACAGGCAGGAAGAAGGAAAAAAATGACAACAATGTTTGCTCTCCCACAAGAAAGAGAGGAAGAAAAAAAAAATACCCAAACTCTTCCCTAAGAGCCAACAGAAGTGTTGGATATAAGCTTTCAGAAAAAATCTATTTGTGGTGTAAAGTACGTTGTTCATTGTATCCAATTTGAAAGCACGTCAATAGAAGACACACATTTCTGCAACCAGTTACAGAACTCAATGAAAGTTCCGCTGACTATCCCTGTGTTTAGAGGTGCATAACAAAAGGCGGCGAGCTGCAGTCTGCTCCTCTGGAATATTTACCCAGAGGTACTGTAGATGTAACAATGATAAGGAAATAAAGCTAATAAGTGTCACTTTGATGTGACAACAAATTATACATGGTTCTATCAGATCTCATTTCCATTCCACAACACAGAGACAGAGAATACCCTGAAGCATGGCTGTTAATGGGAGCCTCTATCAGCCATCGTGGAAAGCCTGCCTCATTACTCACTCCAGCACAACTGTGCCCAGGGTGGTCGATTTCCCCAACGGACACTGGTTCACAGACCAGAGAGGCACTGAGAGGCATATGACTTGTTTTTCAATGCGCGGGGCACAGATGCCGTCATGCTGCAAGTGTGTGAAATCGTTTTATTAGGAAATTCATTTAAGCTAAACATAAAATAAAATAAAAAAAAACAGGAATTAAAAATGTCAGAGTAAGAGTTTAACCATTTCTAATGGTTAATTTTATGTCACATAACTTGGAATTATTGGTTTGATAAATTAATAATTGATTCTCTTCAAGGCTATAGAAAATTGCCCCGTGTCGCCTTAACCAGCTACCACTCATCTTCGTTTTCATTATATGTCTGATTCTATACCACCTGATTGTTATTCAGAGAGAATTTTCCATTTGAGAGGGCGCCAAATACTCACATAACCTTCCATCCTTTCCAACCTATGCAATGAATATTTTACAACCTTAATGTATATTGGCCGTCTGAGTCTTTCTTTTGTCCATATAATCTTAGGGACTCTTTCCCTACGACGAGCACGCTGCCACTCGGGTTATTCCTCTTCACATTGTGCAGTCACTACTGCTCTCTGGTTTTACTCTCTCTACCCCCGTTTCTATCTTCCCTGACAAAGTCAATAGGGGGCATCCCTCATCTGTCAAAAACAAACATCAGAATATGTCTCCCCATTTTTCCCCTTTTCTCATTCCCTCTTTTTATTCCCCGTGTAGTCTCGCTCTCTCTCTGCGCCTCGTCAGACTCGATGAAGATTCTCCGGTTTGTCGAGTCCGGTGCGGATGATAATGTTATTAGCGGAGCCGCCTGGCAACGCTAATGAAAACAAAAATGTGCCAGTAAAGAGCAGTCAAAACATATAAGGGAGAAAGTCCTGGAGAAGTAGCTGACCCTCTGGTGACTCTCTCACCCAGAGGGGAGGCAGCAGCACTTGCTGTGTGTGTTTCAGTGCAATCTGTGGAGCAGATGGCTGGAGTCCTGGGCAGAGAGCAGCAGGTCTCAGTCTGCATGTCACCAGGATGACGGGAGCTGGCTCCCTCTGAGCTTTAGTTAATACCTTCCTGTATCACAGACTTGTTAAGGGTTTGGGCGAAACTCAACTGACTCTTTGCAAAAGAACAATACTCTCTCTCTCCCTCTCTCTCTCTCTTTCACTCTGTTTCTGTCTGTTTTGCTGTCTCTCCCTATGTTGCCTGTTCTGGGTGGTAGTAAATATTTACTGGTAAGTACTGCCCTTAACCTCTCTCTCTCTCCCTCTCCCTCTCTCTCTGTCTACATCTATATATATTTATAGACACAGAGAAAGAAAGAGACATGTGGCCAACCTAGAGAAAACACAGAATATCTCATTTCATTATTTCATACAGCGTATTAACTAATGAAGCACAACAAAGGAATTTCACCACATTGATGCATAAAAAAATCCAATACTACCAAAAATTCCTTTATAAAACATAGCCTGCAGTGGCCTCCACACAAAGGGAGATGCTCTCATACCCTCAATCGTGGATATTATTGTTTCTACATTGATATTTGAGTGAGGAGTTTCTGGATAATTTGAAGTTTCTTGTTCAAGCTAAATCAGCAGCGAGGTAAATAAACATTTGCTTAACTTTTGTTCATTACACTCTCCTTCTGCCACTTAGGATTTAATCTCGGTTACTGGCAGGTAGAGCAGGCGAGGCCATGCCTGGTGAGGTGCAAGTGCTGCTGCCTCTCCTCCTCTCTCCTCCTCTCTCCTCTCTCCTCTCTCTCTTCATATTATATAAAGAGTGGCAGCAGGCAGAGTGACAGACTGCCCCAAGAGATGACACCTGTCACTGAGGGGAGTGCTGCTAATCTACAAGCCTCATTTTGTTTGAACTCTTTGTCACCTTGCCGTCAAATCCTCATCTTCTCAGTCACTGCCAGCTTCCCTCCCCTCTGCTTCTCTGCTCGCTCTGCTTTGCCCAGACTCTCCACAATATATATACAGTACCTCCGCCGTCCATCGCACATACGCTCCACCACACAAACCAGTGTTCTCTGGTAAAAACACGTTCCAGCTTTTATTGAACGAGCATTGTCTGTATTCCTGTGTGTGTCATTTTGGGTTATTTATAAATACAAATACATAGTGCCAAAAAAAAAAGAAAAGAAAAGTAAAAATCTTGGCAGTTCAGTGTCTTATTCAGAGGTGTGTAAAATTGCTTATCTGCCCCCAGCGTATGAGAAGATGAGGCGTCCTTGTTCAAATGTTTTTATTTCCCGAACAAAGACCCATTCATTGATATTGAGATTTGTCTAAGTTAAAGTGATCTGAATAGAAATGCAGTCTGGAGTGGCTCAGTCTCTATGGAGCAGCACACTCCACCCCCTGGCCAAATATCTATATTGTCCACTTCTACAGACTGCGCTTTGTAATTATAATATAATTCATTATGTCTATGCTGCATGTGTCACAAAGGAGGAGTCCTCCCCAAAATCCTCCTGCGCTGTTCAAGCTGACCGAACACATTCTTGTTCCCATTTTAAAGCCCGCAGCTTGGAAATACCCCCTCACACCCCCATAAACAATAGCTTTTCCTTTTTTTGGCTTAATTGAGATATCACCCACAAATCTGACAGCTCACACCAGCCCCTAACTCAGAGCGAGAGAATCCTATAAAGTGACAGGAAATGGCGAGGACAGAGAGCTAAATAATGGTATAGAGATGTATAAATGACAAAGAGTGCCCTAATGCTATTACTTATAATAAGAGGGATGAAAAATAACAACACACAATCATGTTTATTGTCATTATTCCTCTCAGAATGGAGGAAAATCCCACTATCTGTCCAAATTATTCAATCAATAATGTAGAAATTGTAGCAAACATTTATGTTAATGTTTAGTTTCTCCTCCTTTTTTTAAGATAAATTATGACAGCAGGAGGAAAAAAAACACACACACACGATATAATCCAAGTTGCAGCGGAGGCATCAGCCAACTTCTTTAAATGCTTCTATTAAGTGGAATTATCTTTTCCAGACACATTTTGTATGAATGCGTCTAAAAATCCCCATTTCATTTGGATTGCATGAGGTTTAATTTAATCCCTTTGCTTATTAAAAAATAAGATGCAGCATCTTTAACAATAGAAAGGCTAGTCTGCATCCAACACAATGGTTAAGGTTAAATTGAAGGTTGTGTATACCCCTTTGCTGTATTAGAAGCATTCATATTCAAATAAAAAAAAGCAGACATCACTGGTTCATGCTGCATAGCAATGTGAAATTGTGCATTTGCAGCAACTAAATGTTACAGTTTCTGATATTTAAAACGTTCATTGCTCGTGTTTCATTTTGCAGTTGCTCGACAATTTTAAGGAGAAGCTATAATTTGTTCCCATCTGAGTACTTCATGCGTTTACAGCATCTAATGTTGGACAGCTATTATAACTACAATATTGTTTTAGTCATTATTCTTCACACATTTTCTCAATATGTGCTTGCCTCCTCAGATCGTTACCACAGCAAATGGCTCCAGTCTGGACAGTGAGAAACAGGCCCTGGAGAATCCTTGGAATCTATGGAATAAAAATGAGTCGTGTTAGCAGTTGGAATGGCTTTAGGACATTTGTAAAAACATGGCTCCGTGTTGAACATGGGATCCTCTGAGTTCATCCCAAAATTCTTACAGCTAAGTGAGAATAACAATCGTGAGTGTTGAGGAAGCTGGAAGTCAGTCGGAGAGAATCTGAAGCCGCATCAGGATCAAAGTTAATAATATTTCTGCTGTAAAATCTGTTGAGAGCAATGGATGTCTTAAACATTTGGATTAAACTGGATTTTACTTTAAAAAAGAAATAAACCAATTCAGTTCGATTCAATTAAATTTTATTCATATAGCACCAATTCACAACATGTCATCTCAAGGCACTTTGAATACAGAGAAACCCAACAAAACCAAAGGTCCACTTGCTAACAAGCACAACCAGGCAATTTAAGCTCTTAAATTCAGCTTAACCAACATTTATTTTATTAATATCAACACATATTTTCATAGAAATATTGGAATCAGTCAACATGAAGCATGATTAGCAATGCAGCCCTCATGATGGTGCTAACAGGGAAGTGTTTTTGATTTAAATCATGTTTGCTCATCAGCATGCAAAACGGAAATTGAGGATCAAACATTTTTTTTTGCGTGAACAAGAAAAAAGAAGGTACTCCAGAGATTTCCAAGCATCACTGACAGAATGTTCTAGAAAATCAGTCTTGACATCTGGGTGTCACAAGCAATATGTGCCAACGTTGAGTAACTGTTCTCCTCAGGCCCAGTATTTATAGACTGTGTTGGACATTATACATTCACCTGGTGTAGTTTCACAGAGCAGCGCAAACAACGGGATCAGGAAGCTAATTTGTCAAGTAATGAGCCAGTTTGAGGAATACTGGAGCATCAAAAAATGGAATAAATGTCAAAAGCCTCAGTGCTGGCGTTCAGAGTCAAGCTTCAAGTTGTGATATTTGTAGTTCAGATCACCTGATGATGTTCAATTTATTTACATCACATGAACTCGTCATGAAATAAGATCAAACAAAATGAACACAAATGGAATGCATCTTGATTGACCTAATTGCGAAGTTGTCGCTCCTTTAACTGCTTTTGAGAAAACATGCAGCAGAGTTGTACCTAAAGGAACCAAAAATCTGTATTTCAATAAATTAGATGTCATCCTGGAAAATATTTTAAACTTAAGTTAGCTGAACACGTGTAATCTGAATAAAAACAAAAATAAAAATTCACTGATTGTGTGTGTTTATTGTGTCAAGTATTTATATTTAAAGCATATTAAGTATATTAAATTCAGAAGGAACTAACTTTGTATCATCTATATGAGACTTATTGTAATATTAAGGCTACAACACCACACAACTACAAAGTCAAGATGTATTTATTTTTTATTCAATTGTCAGATATCACCATCAACAGCTTACCAACTGCCAAGTAGTTTGTGTGGTACTTAAGTGGCTCCTGCTTGAAGAACAGCTCAACTAAAATATATCTTCCCGTTATAGCTGATTAGCTTCAGATTCAATATGTTCTAATTATTGACACAACAATTACATTTATTAACCCGCTAATCAAACATTAGCAGCTCACTAACGCCTTTGACATTATATTCGAACTACTAAACAAACTTGCCTGCCACCGCTCACTTCCTAAATAAAGCTACAATTTTCTTGTTGAGAATCGATTGCACACACACACACACACACACACACACACTGAATTCTTACCAGTCCAAATAACCTCCATTTTTATCCTGGAGAGACTCTACCTTGTGATGCATTGTCTTTCCCATCCCCCTGTCTTTGTGTCTGGGGGGAACGTCACGTGGCGCTTGAGAAACAAATAATTTGGTGGGCTATATTCAGAGCATGTTTAAGAAGAGAACAGCAGCTTGTCTTGGGAGTCAAGAACTAGGTACAATGTCTTCTGCGATGGGATGGCCAACACAAATGGGCTGGCGCACCTATCCAATTAACACCCCGCCTGCCAATCCCTGTCAGGTCACACGCTGACTCCCATGGCATGCTCTACCTGTCTCTGCTGCTCTCAACACATGCCCGGCTCCAATATAGAATTAACGCCACTTTTCACCTGGTCACGCTGACATGCCATAGATTAGACTGGTGCAGCATGGAGATATGCTAGGCACTCCAAATGAGGGCGCTTGGGGTTACGATTTCAAATGCAGTGGGGCTATTGTTTTGCCACTTCTTTAATATTAATTAAACTCTGAGGTGAAAATGTTCTTTACCAAAGTACCGCTTAATTCCTCCACAAGTGAACACCTGATAAGAGATTTTATTTAATGATCACCTGGATGTTACAACTTATCACACTAGTTAAGACCTTAATAAAACCAATAAGCTACTGGGGCTAAGTGGATCTTTTGTGTTGCGTATTCTGAGACATATGCATTTTTATACAATGTTAATAAAGGCAAAGACGATTTCATATTAATTATTTAGCGTGCGTCCGCCCTAATCCCTACATAAAACATAATGCAATTAAATGCGTGATTAGTTTCCCTGCCAGAGAAACATATTATTCTGTAATAATCTTTGCAGCATGTCTTTGTGTGCACCAGACTTTCCATAAACAGGCACGCTGTGTAAAGTTCAGAACGGCGAGTTGAAGAAGTTTGCAATGCCTTTTGTCTTTACGTTGCCTCGTGTAGTTGCGTCATGTTTCCTGATGCCACTATTGTAAACGGCACACGAACATTTGCAAGACGAAGAAAAAAAAAATTATATGTATAGTTGAGGGCCAATAGGTGCAGCGACTGAAAGCATCGTCTGAGGGCGAAACAAAAGGACACCAAAAGTACATTGCAAACAGCAGCAAGGACATCTGGTTGTGTCTTCTCTGCGAGTTTTTAAGCTTCTTTTGTGTTGGACTAAAACCTTAGTCAGGTAGAAACAGCTACATTTGCTGCTTTCTAAAGGTAGCTGCTCTTTCACTCTAGCAACCTTGCTCCCTGCAGAAGATGACTAAACACGTTTGCTTTGTCTCATGTTAGTACGAACTTAAATGTCTTCAGTGTGTAAGATTTTTTTTTTTTTAAGGTTCCTGAGTATGTAAGGATGACCCTAATGATGTCATAGTTTAAAAAAAAAAAATAAAGAGAAGCAAGTGCAACTTATTTTCTTGTCCAGACTTTTATTTAATTCTGTTGTAACACTTTTTTTTTTCCAATAATAAAAGAATTCCAAAGCAAGCTGACTGACTGACCTTAAATGTAAAATTGCTATGACCAATTGCCAGCTAACAAACATGGGTCAACATTTCCTCTACTCAGTTTTGGTCTCCACCACCTCCTTGCCTCTCTGACTGCAAGATGTTTGGCCTTTTTTCACTATTTCACTACTATCTTTGAACAATGATTTTTAAAAGTGCACTTTTTACCTACTGCTGCTGGAATTGAGCCGATGAGAGCCAAGAGACTCAATCAACATAAAAGTTCAAGCAGTAAAACAAAAGCAAGAAACTAAAAGAAGCAAAGTCTGACTAATAGACTCTGGATGGTAATACTGTGTGTAGGCAGCAACTACATTATATATAATAATTTGATTAAATGTTGAAATAATTTGCAAGTTAAAATAGTTTTTAATAGATGGTTACTGTATTGATTTATCCATTCAAGGTGCTGACCACTGTTAAAACCCTCTCCTATAGCTTTTTTCATAATTTAAAAATCCGCACTTGAATAAAAATGCCAAAATATTAACATTTGCAAATGCAGGAATTACAGTTTTATGCAGATATCTGGGCGCCTCTGGGCAAATTACATATTTTTGTCCAATGTTTAAAGTAAACAGAAATAAACACGACTGCTGCAGAGACGTTAAAATCAAGCATGTTTTTCTAATTAATTGATTTTTATTACTTTGTGAAATAAATAAAGTAAGTTGTTGTTGAATCAACATTTGAAGAAAACTATTTTTAATGTCTTCTTGCTGCAGGGGATTACTTGTTTTCGCTTTCAAAATCAACAAAATATGTAATTTGCCCAGGGGTCCCCAAACTTTAGTACAGAACTGTATGAACCAGAAACACAGATGATTTCGGTGTCATGGGTTGCCAAATGCTCAGTTTTTGAGGTACGCTGTCGCCTTTGGGGGATGGCTGAACTTTTGTCTGGTTTGTCTTTTTATTAATTCCCTGCCAATATTTACCCTCTTGTGAGTGAGTGTGCGTGGTGCTCTCAAAGGCATTTTAATGGGTTCATAAGTACAGCACAAATCATTTCCACCAATCGCAAGTCACTGTGTCACAAGTGTGTGTAGCACAGAGATTTCAGCTGGTTAGTTTACTGTGTCATGGACGACACCTGAGCTGTTTGTTGAAGACTTCACAGAAAGTAAAACATTGTAGGACACAATTCTCGTCCATGAATGATATTTATCAAAATTAAGAATGTAATTTTGTTTTGCACATTTCAATCTTAAAAATAAATTTCAGAAAATATCCTAGAAATACATCCTAATGATCTAGCAGGTGTGCTACAACAGAAAACAGCTCATAAGTGGTGATGTGCATGCAGGCAGGCCGTTTTTAGCCCTGCTAGCAACATAGCTCTTGTTACAGTCTGTTGGTGGGTTGCTTGGTCCACTACTTTCAAGTGTCTCAGCCATCGTTGGATGGATTTTTCCATGAAATTCGATGTACTCATTCATGTCCTCCTCAGGATAAACTGAAGTCATGCTGGTGATCCCCAACTCTGTCTCCACAAAGTTACATTTCTAAACAACTGAACTAAATTCTCATTTATGTTTTGAGAGAAACACAATTTCAATTAAAGCCTGTGTAGGGCTACAGTCCCAATGTGTGAGGAAA